>NC_056728.1:1118689764-1118844764 GCF_019279795.1 Protopterus annectens
TGAACCAGTAATAGTTTTATATAGCTGTTTTGGTACTCTTGTTTACCATTCGGTTCACAACAAATTTGTACATTTGGAATTTTTTCATGTAGAAAGCTCTGGTTATGTATATTAAGAGCAGTCATGGATTAAATCAGAGAACAGCTGATCACAATAAAGTGATTGCTATTGAGGTGGGGGTGATGTATATTATCTACCAACAACACAGTAAAAAAATTACTGTCGGCCTTCAAAATGCTGTATCTGATACCTTGTAAATCACTATTCAGATGCAGTGAAATGCTTGGGAGTATTATGGTATACCTGCATGTGCTTGAATCAATGTTTGCTATTGCAATTCCTGATTTAGTTCTTTTTTTTAATTTTTCTATTAACTTCCTTAAGGGAATTGACATATGGTCCCTTGTATACAGGGATATTGTTTGACTGGTGTTCACTGTTATAGTCTAACATTATTCATTATAGACTGTTTTTTATTTTGTCAGTTGTGTTGAAATTTCTTGTTTGCATGCAGAGTACAACCATGCCCTTAAGTGGTTATTTAACTCAGAAGTAAGAATCTTATATTTTTCTCCAAAATGTGTGAATGTTGCATTCCCTGTGTTATATGCTGGACTAATTGTTGTAACCCCTTACTAGTCAACTACTTCATTTTCAAAACATATTTGGAGTTTTATCAAAAAATGTATAGCCGATGCATCTTAGACTAATGTGAGATAGGTTATGTTATCAGTGTTGTATATATTTTTCATGTGATATATATATATATATATATACACACTCACACACACACACACACACACACACACACACACACACACACACACACACACACACACACACACACACATAGATATAGATAGATTTCAACACACATGTGCCCTCCCCCCACAAACACACATATACATTGCTAATCAAAAATCAGCTGGTCAAATGCCCCATCTTGTTTTCTGTGCAAGATCGCTGTACAGTGAGGATCTGGGATTTTGCCCTTTTCTCACCATAATGTGATCTCACAGTTGGTATTTATAATTATCAGGGGTATGGGTGTGTGTGTGTGTGTGTGGGGGGTCTTATCCCCCTGCAGAAAACATTGTTTTTTTCTTTTTTTTTGTTTGATTTTTAATAGGTAGTTGCTCAACCACTTATGTTTAATCAGTTGTCTTTTGATATTTTTGAATTTTGTATACATGGATATGCGTGTTTGTGTGTGTGTGTGTGTGTGTGTGTGTGTGTGTGTGTGTGTGTGTGTGTGCGTGTGTGTGTGTGTGTGTGTGTGTGTGTGTGTGTGTGTGTGTGTGTGTGTGTGTGTGTGTGTGTGTGTGTGTGTGTGTGTGTGTGTGTGTGTGTGTGCGTGTGTGCGTGTGTGCGTGTGTGTGTGTGCGTATGTTTGGGTGGAGGGCAGGTGTACATGGTTTACAATCAAAATCCCAAATGCAGATTCTCTGTAGATGGAATATTGGACGGTAGATGGGTGATTGCCGTGTTGCTGACCATTACATGCTCGATAGTTCATATCAGCAATGCTACTGTGCATTCACTGATATGAACTTGTTCTAATGACTAGTGGTTGGGGTACAGTGCGGATTGGGTCATTCATCCCTTTTCTGACTGTAGTGCGATCTCGGAGTTGGAATATATAGTTAGCAGAGGGTGTGGGGGGTGCAGGGGGGCTTGCCCCCCTGAAAAAACATGGTGTAGTGTAGGAATTACACTTACATGAGCTCCTATATGGACATCATATTCAGTATTCGGCAAAAATGTCGAATCTGCTGAATTCGTTCAGCAGATTTGACATTTCACCTAAGTGATATTTTGTGATTTGGCATTGCCATTCCCAGTTCCAAACGGATTTTGAGATTGTGATAGCAAACCACACACACACACACACACACACACACACACATACACACACACACACACACACACACACAAACAGAGTCTTGTACATAGGCTGGGCGCTTACTTTACTTGTTTATTTTTTATCCTGCTCCACCTATAGCCTGAGAATATGAAGATATTCTTCTAGTGGCTTTGTCAAGTATAATATACCCCAATCCCAAAGTGGTTTCTCTCAGCATATTTTTATGTTATATCCCCGTATCAGACTGTAAATTGTTCTTAATTAGCTGTTGAATTTCTGCAGTATTTAAACAGGTTTACTTCTTTCCTATGATAATTTAGTAATAATCCATCAATGGGTGTATTTAATATTTGGTTTGCCTATGACTGGCATGGTTTGCTTGTGAGGACAATGCTTCCATGGTCAAACATGAATGGCATCTATGGGTAAACTAAGGAATTATATTAAAATAAACAAATAAAAAAAATAAAATCACTCTTTTTGGTTATGACTCAATGGCCAAATTATGTAGATCTTCTTTCCACAAAGAGTTACCAGATAATGTATTTCTTTTGATGACAATTTCTTTGTCTTTAACTTCATGAAGAGGAGAGAGGAATTCATTGAAGTCCAGGGCAAAGTTCTTCATCCACTTTCTGGTGATGGTTTTCCTAGCTATTTTTAGAATAGACCATAAAAAGGTGAATATTTAATACAGCACACAGTGATTGAAACTATAGACTCATTTAAGGACCTGGGTATATAGGTAGATTCAGCTATGAGTTTTTCTAATCATATCAACCAATTGGTTAATGATAGTTATAGAACTATAGGTTGTATAAAAAGATTTATAAAGTCTAGGAAATTAAAAATAATGAAGTCATTGTTTGTTAGTTACATTAGATCCAAACTTCAGTATGGAATAACAATATGGAAACCCTATAAGAAGACAAATATGAGTAAACTGGAAAGAGTACAGTGGAAATATACCAAGGGCATTGATGGATGTGAAAATCTAAATTATTATGAAAGACTAAGATATCTGAACGTGTACAGTGTCTCTTATAGATATCCAAGCGGAGATCTTATTAAGATATATAGGGACAACTACCTCTGGGAATGTTTGGAGTTATCAAAAAGTACTAGAGAATCATCAGACAACCCGTGTAGAAGATTCTATAGGAATGAGAAATGTACTAAATGGTTTTCTGACAGAGTAGCTGATGCATGGAACAGACTACCAATTACATTAAAGTAAGCACTAGTTTAGATATTTTTTAAGAACATCCTGGACACTTATTATGGGAACTAGTGTTTTGGTATATTGGCAAGCTAGAAGGGCATAATGCCCATGCTTGAAATATTTGTATGTATGTATTTATAAAATAACAGTCCTCTTTTTTAAGGTGAGATCTGAAGAAAGATTATATATGGCAAAGAACCTGTTCAGGTTTAACTTATTTGGCCACAGAAATTTAATGAAATAATTGATTCTCCCCAAGAACTCATACATTATGTAAAGCCAATCTGTCTGAATTTGCTTTTTTTAACAGATTTATTTGATTTTACATATAAGCAAGATATACATATATTTTTTACATAACTTTAACATTTGATGAAGAATAAAATTTAACAAAGATAACTAAAGTATTTACAATTACATCCACTTGTATGTAGTACAATAACAGTTGTAATATTAATGTTTCCACATACAGACAAGTTATTTTTCTAATAAACTCTGTAGATTATCCCACATATTATATGAAAAAAATTTCCTGTTGGATCTTGTTTTAATTGTCAATAATTCCAAATGACAAACCTGAGTAATAACATTTTTAAATTCATAAAAAGAGGGAGGAGTATCAGATTTCCAATTTCTAGTTATGACCTTTCTAGCCACAGTTAATATTGACCAAACCAAAGGAAACTTATTTTTTTAAGACATGAGGGCATTGGTGTGTTAAAGAGGTCCATAGATTTAGAAAGTGTAAAGTTGTCAGAAAATAAGGCTTATAATAAATTATTGATATTTTCTCTATAGTTTTTTTAAACCAACACAAACATAAACATGTGTCCAGTCTGCATTTTTTTTCTTGTTTGCATCTCCAACAAAAATTGTCCTTTCTATTTATTTTACCCATTATACGTGGTGTTAAGAATGACCTGTACATAAATTTCCATGTAAATAATCTCCATTTAAGTGAGGAAGTGGTCTTACTAGCTGATTCTAATATATATTTTTTATCTTGATCATTGGGTTGACTATTATTAATTGTAATGAAGTAGTTCCACAAACTTTCTGGACAACTATATGTTTCTTTTCTAATTATATTGTAGATTTGTGATAGTTTACCTTTAATAGGAAATTTATGTTGAATAGTCATTATCAAGTAATTTATTAACTTAGGAACAGATTTTTTGATTGTAGGAGACATCAACTCAATTTTGTTTAAAAGTGACTGCCTATATAATTGTAATTCTAATGGGTCTATATTATAAAGCCAAAAGCTCTAAAGAGCACATACAAGTACATCGACACATAAAGAGCGATGTACAAAAATAACGAAACAAGTATTGAGTTAAAATCAAAACACCGAAAGTGTTTCTTTAAACAACAGTGCCATGCAGGTATATGTAAATTAACTAAATAAAACTAAAATAATACACTTTTGCAGGGGGGCAAGCCCCCCTGCACCCCGCCATGTGCCCCCCACACCCCCACTACTTAAATATACCAACTCCGAGACTGCACTACAGTGGGGAAAAGGATATATTTCCTTATCACCAGGATCATGCTGCTCGCCAAACAAATACGTTCAGTGTTCTGATTTTCACTAAATATGTATTTTGCTGTTTTTGTACATCGCTCTTTATATGTTGATGTACTTGTATTTGCTGTTTAGAGCTTTCGGCTTTATAATATAGACCCATTCTATCCATAGTTTCTTATCTAATTCAGACTCATACATCAAATTATCGGTAGTTTTCAAATCATCATTTACCATCATCTGGAACCAGTATATTAGATTTTTTCTTTGAACACTTTAGTAAATCAGAGGAGGATTCAATTCCCTGTGTAAAGGCTATAGGGTATAGAAGGAAAGACCACTCTTCATATACTGGGAATTTATAAATAAAATTTCCAAAATTGTTTAAGAGAAGTGAAATATAGCTAGATTAATACTTTGGTGCAGTATATGTGTTGAAAAAATCTTTTAATAACCATAAAAGTGGATTATTTAGTATGGATAATTTGTAAGCTTTAGGCCTAGTGCATAAATCCCTAGACAATACCTCCCAGTATTTTTACATTTTAGCAGTATAATCTGTATCTACTAAAAGAGCTACAGTTTTAATTACCTCATTTAGGCCAATCTCTTGAATGATACTTTAATGCCACTCTAGGTTTGTTTGGAAACCATAGAAATCTTAATATAATTGAATTTAGTTTTCTGATTATTGGTTTTGGAGGGGGTAGCAAAACTGATTGAATAATATATAATATTATCATTTTAATTATTGATAGTCTTTCTTCCATCGTAAAAAGAAGTTTATTCCAATTAATTATAAGACTCTGGAAAAGATTTAAACTTTGACTGTAATTAAGGTGTATTATATTCTTTAGGTCCTTAGTTAGTATAATTCCCAGATATGTTATTTGTTCAGGTTTAGCTAAGTATTTAAGATATTTTTTATCTAGTTCATAGTTATTCGGATAAATGGGGAGTATTTTTTTTCATTATTAAAAATTAACCTTTTTTTTAATTTTCCATAGATTTAAATAGAGAAGTAATAGAAGAGTTATTTCTCTTCAAGACAATAAGGACACCACCTGCAAATAACTGTATTTTTGATGCTATATCTGAATTTATTTTAAAACCTTCAATGTCTTTCTCCATTCTTATTAGGTTAGCCCAGGGTTCCATTATTAAAGTAAAGAGTAGAAGGGAAAGAGGGTATCCTTGTTTAGTTCCTTTAGAAATTGGGCTATTTTGTGAAATATTAGTACCACTTTTTATATAAGCATAACGTCCTTTATAAAGATGTGAGATTAAATTTATAAAACTATCAGAGAAGTTTAACCCTTCTAATAATATAAACAAGTAATCTCAACTAACTGAGTCAAAAGTGCAATTTATATCTAGACTTAATGTTAAATCTTTTTTTTTTGTCTATTGGAGTAGTCAATTAGTGTTATAGCTCTTTTTATATTTTCATGTTTCTATCAATAATAAAGCCTGTTTGATCTTCATCAATCAGAGTCGGAAGAAATTTCTTCAATCTATCAGCATAAATGGACATAAACATTTTGTAGTTAACATTCAGTAAAAAAAAAAAATGGGTCTGTAAGAAGAACATTCAGAAGGATCTTTGTTGGGTTTTAATATTGGGGATATAACGGTATATTTCCATGAGGGAGGGCTAATGGAATCTGTTTGAGTTGTTAGAAAGACATTATGTAATACGTTAAGAGCAGTTTTGGGCATGATTTTATAAATTTCTGGTATGATTCATAGGTTCATAGGTTTGTACTAGGCTAATGGCCCTGGAGCCTTTACAAGCCTGGTAAACCAACTGCAAATAAAATAAAATAAGTAAAATAAAAATATGGAGACACCACTGCCTTTGAAACTTTGGTTCACGTTCTGGGGCCGAAAGGTATAGAATGAGTTATTGCCTGGTAGTGCAGGGATCCTTTTTGCTGCTTTATACCAGGTCTCCATTACAGCACAAATGTTGATGTTCTCCATTTTGAGGAGTGCTTCAAGCAAGTATATCTTGAGATTTAGACTTCTAGTGTTGAGCAGCATGACCCTCAGATTGCATTTACTTATAGCTGTTACGGTGGTAATTTGGTCTTTGGAACATCGCCTAAAAAGGCACTATAGGGGTGATAAGAACTTTAGCCCGTATCTGGAAACCCAGGGGTGAGTGATGCAGGCCATCTCTGGCAAAGCATTGAGGTCTGTCAATCATGTCATCCCAAGCAGACAGATACTGGATTCCCTTAGAATGACGGCAGAAACTTAGCCAATTGTTGAAGTCAATCATTTTCTGCTTCTACTGTGGTATCATTCTGGGTGATGGTAGGATGCTGCTCAGGGCTAGGGTCATACCTGCCTGGATCACATAATCCGAGAGCTCCTCCATGTCTCTTTTCATATAGTCCAGGGAGCTGTATCTCAGGTCATTCACACCCACATGGACAGTGACAGAGTCATACTTGTACTTGTTGTGGAGTGAACTGAGTGCTTGTATTATATGCCAGATTCTGGCACCTGATAGACAGCTGACTGTTACCTTCTCCTTATTCAGCCTAGTGAGTGGCCCATCAGTGTGCCTCGAGTCACCTATGATTAGTGTATTGGGCAAGCTGTTTTGACTTAGGGGCTTAGGTTGAGGGGCACACTGTGTAGGTGAGCTATGTGTTTTGTGGTTTGTACTGTGTTGTGATGGTTGAGTGTGTTTCTGTCTTGGTGGTCTCTGCTGTTTGGGTAGACTTCTATTGAGAGCCTCTATGAAGGTGGGTGTGTGGTTTGTGTTTTTATGGGAGAGCTGTGACAGTGGATATTCTGGGGGACTATGTGTTGCATGTGGTGTGGTGCAGGTGTTGACCTTTTCCTCTTGACCAGCTATTCCAGTCTTGGCTTCAGAGTGCATGGCTACCAATTTGGATATATAAGTGCATCTCTCACAAGTCTGAGTGTTGGGAGGTAAGAGGAGAGGGTTGTCTGTGTACATGAAGCAGTTGCTACACTGCCTCAGAATGCACAAGTTCACCAGGTTAATAGACAAAAGCACAGGGAATTGACCTTTAGACATGCCAGGAGGGATGGTCATTATTACTAAGTATTGGAGCTGTTTTCGTATATAGTTCTTTTACAGGAAAAATGTCACTCAATGTGTCTGAGTCTGTACAAAGCACTGCCATGCACTTGAGGGGAAACTAATACGTAGACCTTGAAAATTTAAGGATGAAGTATTTAGGCAGATATTCTGAAGTTAGAAAGAAATCAAGCATTGCTTATTGAAAAATAAAGAATTAGCTTGTCAAGAATGATGAAAAGTGGGGAGTCGCATGAATGGCTACTGACTGGCTACTACTAATGCTGGTCTCAGCACAGCTTCACTCTGTTGGGATACAATACTCCTTTGTTTCTTCTCTCACCAGAAGCAAAATGTTAGCACCAATCCCAAGAAGAGAAGCTGGCCACGGCCTGTTTGGTGATCCACAGTCCTGTCCCAGATGATGAAAGGGTCTGCAGGCTTGTAGCCTTTTTCTGGTAGATGCCTCGAATAGCAACAGAAATAATGAAAAGAGGGGAGTCACATGAATGGCTACTGCCTGACTACTACTAATGCTGGTCTCAGCACAGCTTCACTCTGTTGGGATACAATACTCCTTTGCTTCTTCTCTTACCAGAAGCAAAATGTTAGTACCAATCCCAAGAAGAGAAGCAGGCCACGGCCTGTTTGTTGATGCACAATCTTGTCCCAGATGATGCAAGGGTCTGCAGGCTTGTAGCCTTTTTCTGGTAGGTGCCTCGAATAGCAACCAGACTAATCAGGTACGTTAAGCACAGACACTCACTCTCCAACCAGAAAGAGTCAGGAATCAATGCACTCTGCTCCTACTCTCACCAGGATCAGAATATAAGCACAGATTCCAAGATGTTCACCTATAAAGCAGTTATTAAGCTTTCTGGTGATCAGCAGTCTTCAGGAAATAATGTAACTGCACTCATTCTCTCATCAGTAGAAAACAAAAGCATTAATCCCAAGATGACTACTGAGAGGCAGAATGTGGGGTCTCCAATAAATGGTGGTCTTGCAATAGATGCTTAAAGGTAAGATGAAAAAATGGTTTATCCTAAACACTGCAGTGTGCACTAGAGGTGACAATTAGATGTGAAAGTAGGTAACTTAAGTTTTACCTGTCTAAAAAGTTAAGTTTTAGTGGAGAGTCACTATTTTTAAAATAGCAAGATAGATTGAAGGGGGTGGTTCACATTTGCATTCTGGTACTATGGTATACATTAGGATGGCTAATAAATTTAAATAGCTGAAGGGGGTGATTTCACAAAATGATAATTTTGTGATTACTCACACCAGCCAGTAAAAGCAGAGAGGAAATGAGATATATGGTCAAATTAATATAAGGGGCAGGCAACTAGAAGGACAGTGGTGTTTAAAAACACAACAGTAACCATGTGGGAGGGTGGGAAAAATTTCTGTCTGACTCACAAGAGACAGAGCTGTAGTCTCTTTTCAGTTTTTAATATTCCATAATTTCCTTGGGCTTTATTAAGCTTTAGCATATTAATTTGAATTTGAAGGTCTGTAAATGAGATCTGCTTATCAAGGGATTCTATTTGGCATCTGTTGAGTTTATTATTTGTATATTTACTAATAAAGTCTCTTATCTTACCTTTTGATTCTATAGTGTTTGGATTATGGTTGATTTATATGAAAGTATTCCCTAAATTCCCTCAATATATCTTGTACGTCATAGACATTTCTCTTTTTTTTAGGAGAAAAGATCTCATTAATATGATTAAGTTTACTGAGTCTTTTAGTTTTATTTGCTAATTTGTTTTGGAATTTAGGACTTGTCTCAATGTTTATGAATTTAAATGTTTCCAAACTAATCATAATCTTATGATTTAGTATCTCTAGATATTTATTATTTAGTTTGTTAATTTCATCATTCACCTTTTTATTTGTTTTATTCTTATTATTCTTATGTCTACATTTATCTGTTTAGACTGTATCTCTTGTAAATCTTTGTCCCAGATTTTCCTTTTGTTAATATACCAGTTGATTACTTTCCCATATAAATATGCTTTTAAGGCATCCCATATAAATATTACAGAAGTGTCTAAGGTACTATTCAAATCAATAAAATTCTAAATTTCAGTGTTTAGAAATTCTTTGAAGTCATTTAAATTTAGAGATATAGGCTGGAATTCTTCTAATCTGTGCATTAAATGTTGAGCTAATTATTAAATCAAAAGTTATGGAGTTATGATCAGATAATGGACAGGAAATAATCTTAGATTTATAAAAGTTATTGATCATTTCATTAGAAATAAGAACTGTCAATTTTAGAACAAGAACCATGTCTATTTGAAAAGAAAGTGTAGGAAAGTGATTTTGAATCAGCTTGATTATTAATATCTTTAAGATGAAACGAATTCATAAAATCTTTTAAATGTTTGGCTTGAGATAATATCCTCCTCTTACCAGGGACACTTGTTTCATTTTCATTTAGAATACAGTTAAATTCAACCGCAATTATGATGTTTGCTTTAGATAAAAGTACAATCTGATTTAAATGTTGCTTAACTGTATTAACCCAGATACCTGGAATCCAATAAATATTAATAAAGGTAAATAATTTTCTATTCATTTCTATGTGGAGTTTCTCTAGTGCAAGTGCAGTTTTATGTGAAAGGATGTCTTGCTATATATTTATTTAATGGTCTATGCCATAACACTGAAAACTCATTTCACCGAAACTCATATGATAGGTAGTTTTTGATCAGCTGTCTTTTGATCAACTGTACTAAGTTTTTCACTATCCATGTGTGTGTGTGTGTGTGTGTGTGTGTGTGTGTGTGTGTGTATATATATATATATGTGTGTGTGTGTGTGTGTATATATATATATATATATATATATATATATATATATATATATATATATATATGTATATGTGTGTGTGTGTGTGTGTGTGTGTGTGTGTGTATATATATATATATATATATATATATATATATGTGTGTGTGTGTGTGTGTGTGTGTGTGTGTGTGTGTGTGTGTGTGTATATATATATATATATATATATATATATATATATATATATTTAAGATTCACAATCATTATTTCTTTCCTCCTTAATGTTTACCATTATAATGAAATCACTTCTATTTATATAACTATTTATTTTTGAGATAATCAATTTGGGCCTATATTATATCTTTAAATGATTAAAAGAGCAAACCCTCTTTAACTGACTCCTTAAAATCGAAAGCACTAAACCCGAACACACGGAACAGCGATTTTTTTTTCCCAGGAAAAAAAAATCACTAGGCCATTTTCAGGACTTTGCTGTTTCCCCCACTGTGGTGTGATCTCAGGGTTGGTATATTTAAGAGGAGGGAGTAGGGGCATGGCTCCCCATGTCAGGGGGGATGGGGGTGAAGCCACCATTTTATTTTGTGCTTGGATTTTTTTTTTGTTTTTTTATTTGTTTTGAGGAGCAGCGATTTTTTTCCCCTGGGGAAAAAAAATCTATGTTCCATGTGTTTGGGATTTAATGCTTTCGATTTTAAGGGGTAGATTAAAGAGCATTCAGTCTTTTAACTGTCCGAAGATATAATATAGACCCAGTAATTTGATATTTTGGTTTAGGTATGGTACCAAATACAAATGAAAAATGAGATGAATTTTAGTGAGTAAGCTCTCTCTCTCTCTCTCTCTCTCTCTCTCTATATATATATATATATATATATAAAAAAACAAACTGTCCTACTGTTGAATGTAAAACATTGACAAAATAAGTCTGACTGCATACAATAGTTAAAAAAAAAATCAAAAACAAGAATATAGAGGAAAACTATTTTCTCTCTCGATGTTAAAACTAAACCCCCCATAACATGAGCCTCAAATTTGTCTGAACAGTGTCAGTGTTACGGGAAGGCTTTTATGAAGTTTAGGTTTAGGGTTATGGTTGGGGGGGAAGGGGCAGCATTAGGGTTAGGGTTAGCACACAGTACTAAAGAG
Source organism: Protopterus annectens (assembly GCF_019279795.1). NCBI lineage: Eukaryota > Metazoa > Chordata > Ceratodontiformes > Protopteridae > Protopterus > Protopterus annectens. Next base: position 1,118,701,394 of record NC_056728.1, read on the forward strand.
GGCAAAGATATCTCTCTCTTGTGTGAGATCAAATCAAGCATATTATAATGGGATTACAGAGTTGATGCTTCCATTTTGGAGAGCTTTGAATTTAAATCATACCTGTCAACCTCTTAGTGCAAGAAACCTGGACAAAGCCTAACAAAATTGGGGACAAAGGCCCAGAAATAGGGACAGATTTCTTAGAAGCTTAGAAAGTTACTAGAGTAACAGGGTTTGTGTTAATTTATATTTTCTGAAGGATTTGAAGTCTGAAACTCAAATGTATACCCTTATTTAGTGACTTCAGTCCTCAGATCATCTCAGTGATTTATCAGAAAACCACAGATTTTATGAGGAATAGACCAAAAATATGAGGCAAAAATCTGGGCATTCTGTGAAAATCTAGAAAATTCAGAGGCATGATCTAAATATTCCTTTCCCCCTCACTCTTAATTTACAGTTCTATAGTGACTATTTGTTTGAAGAGAGAGAGAGAGAGAGAGAGAGTATTCTAACCAAGATGGGATAAGTCTGTTCTTATTAAGTAAAGGATAAATAAGTTAATGCTTCCTCTCAGCTGTAAAATGTGAAAGAGACAACAGCTATACCATTCTGAGTCAGACAGAGAACCAGGTTTAAATAAAAATGAAAAAAAATATTTCTAGAGCACAGGAGATAAAACCAAGATTAGTCCTATAAAAGAAAGGGTTATATTTTATAACAGGCGAAGCACGCAGTAGTACAATCAAATAATCCAAGGAAAACACTTAATAGTACACCATAACACCAGAAGAGAACAAACATTTTATATTTTAGCAGACTATACTATACATTTTTATCATTAAAAGACACACAACACTATACAGATCCCAAAACAGTTTTAAATAATATGGTAATATGCCCTTTTCATCAAATGTCCTGAAAATATTAAAGGATACTAAAATATATTTGCGACTGTAGAAAAAAATATATAGAGGGTACAGGGGTGTAGGAAGGCTTGTTGTATTTGGTATTTTCTATGACGTGCGAGTCAATAAAATATGTTTATGATGAAATGTGTTTTCAATTATTTTTTTACTATCTGAAATGAAATAGATCCTTCTGAAATATAAGTTTACATTCATTTTACAGTAAAAGAGTTCATGTTTTCTCTGAGCAGACATGTCATTGTTTAGCACCATAATGTCACAAGCAGTATATTGATATATATATATATATATATATATATATATATATATATATATATGTTTGTGTGTGTGTTTGTGTGTGTGTGTGTGCTTGTGTGTGTATGTGTATACAAGTATATACATATAAACATAAAGCATAAGAGAATATCTGTGAGAGATTTAGAACTGCATATTAAAATAAATGGAAGAATTGTCTGAGATCTAGTTATTGCACCTTTCCTAAGGCTGTTCTCTGCATAACAGCACTAGAGGCAGGCTAACAATGACTACCAACAAATGTCACAGTGAATATTTCAGAACTCACAATTAAATTCCGATAAAAAAAGAAAACTTTAAGAAAACACAGTAGAGCAACACATTAATGTAAAACTAGGAGAACAAATGTTAAACAATTGTCTAGTCCTCCCATAGGAGGGTAAGAGTCCCCACCTTATCTCCTAAAATGGTAATGATAATGTTCCAAGCAATTTCATCAACACATGGGAAATATAATATAATGTATGCCTAAAATATCATCAGTGAAACCACCCCTCCATTCAATGGCACTTCTGACTATAATTTTAAAATATGCTGTTTGGTCCTTGCATTGATATAGCCTTATTACATCCACAAAGTCTATAATATAAATTATGATTTTTTTCTAAAATAATGATTATGGAATGGGAACAGTAAGCAGCAAATATATACATCCAAGAGATAACATAATCCAAATAGATTCACAATCTGTGGTGCAATAAGGGAAGGCGTACTTCTTTATATTTTGCCATACTTAAACCATTAAGAAACAGAAACACATAAATGCTAATGACCACACACATTTCAGAGGTTGAAGAAATTACTAAAAATGTAGAGAAGATTTGATTAGATATCGTCTATTAAGAAAATAATAATGAAAATGTGAAAGACTTAAATATTAATGGGAATATATAGAAGAAATATGTAAGCAGTTGTAGCATAGTAATTAATTCATTCTGACACAACTTTGTGAACATGTATTTAAAGCCCCTCATGTCCTAAGTGAGAATTAGGTAACAGACAGGCATTATTTAAGTTCTTAATTCTAATACTGCAAATCAAATGGTTACAAAAATATTAAAATTTAAAACTATGAAAGGAACTTCTAGCTGTTAAATGAGCTTACAATATTTTAGTCAATGTAAATCTGTCAGGTAAAAATTATCAACATAAAAGTACCATGAATGGACTAAGTAACTTCCTAAAGGAGAAAGGCATGTTGCTGTTACTTTTTCTTCATGGATTAGATCTCTTACCATTAAGATCAAAACAGATATTAAATAAATGCTGGCCATGCGTAAATAATATGAAACATAAACATTTTAATTAAATCATATTATATTGTCCGAGAAAATTTTTTTCTAAATTGAAAGGGTTAATATATTGAGAAAGGTACTTAACTTTGATCAATATAAATTAAGAAAAGTATAAATGCCACTTGAGTCAATGGGACCTTCAAGTATAATGAAATAAGCACAAAGAAACACAAATACAGGGATTTTGGGATTGTCTTTTTTCTTCTTTAGAGGAAGATGAATGGTTATACCTGTTTTCTTTTGTGATTTCACCATTTTTCTCTTGAATAAAAACATAGACCAATCGATGTCTTTAGGAAATTTAGCAATATTGCTTTTTTTTTTGAAAATGCTGTGGCTTCTTCAAGAGTTTTAGAGATTTTTTTCATTCAGATTCAGATTGAAGAGTTATTTTGATTTTAGCTGGAAAAAGCAACTGAGTTTTGATATTGTTTTGTTTTAACAGTTTTATTAAAGGCCAGCATTTCTTTGGAACAAGCAGATTTCGGCACTAATTCTTTGTCAGGGAAGGACGTACATTTTATAACTATAGTCTTAATTGGGGAGAGACAGATTTTAATGAAGGTGGCTTACCTAGGGAGTGATGAGCCATTTTATTGCCAAAAGAAAGTCCCTCTTACAATCCATGAGATTAGGTAGTCAGATGGTAAGGAAGGAGATCATATCCTCAACTTCTGTATATATTCTGGCAGACCAAAATTCTTAAATTACACCTTCTCTCTCTCAATTTTCCAAGTCCTCCAGTTTGTTAATCAATGTATTATTTTGTTTAAAAAAAAATTAGATTGACTTTCACTTTTCTTCAGTGTCCTATCTACACCTGTTAAGGAAGTCTTGATATCTTTATATCTTTATAATTTGTGAGTTTGTTTTTAGATCACATCCTTAAGTAGTTCAGTTTACTTAAAGTATTTTTCTGCAGGTTGTCTCTTGAAAGGTGTCAGTCTTTAATGAATTATAAGGATGCCATCTTCTTCTTTCGGCTGTTCCCATTAGGAGTCACCATAGCAGAGCATCTGTTTCCATTTCATCCTGTCCTCTGCATCTTGCTGTGTCACACCAACCACCTGCATGTCCTCTCTCACCACATCCATAAACCTTATCTTAGGAGTTTGTCCTTTCCTCTTACATGTCAGCTCCATCCTTAGCATCCTTTTCCCAATATACGCAGCATCCCTCCACAGCACATGTCCAAACCAATGCAATCTCATCTCTCTGGCTTTGTCTCCTAACCGTCCAACCTGAGCTGACCCTCTAATATACTGATTCCTTATCCTGTCCATCCTTGTCACACACATAGTAAAATATTAACATCTTTAACTCTGCCACCTCCAGCTCTGACTCCTGTCTTTTTGTCAATGCCACTGTCTCCGACCCATGTAACATACCTAGTCTCACTACCCTCTTGTAGACCTTCCCTTTAACTCTTACTGGTACCCATCTGTCAAAAATCCCTCCTGACACTCTTCTCCACCCATTCCACCCTGCCTGTACTCTCTTCTTCACCTCTCTTCCACACTCAGCATTACTCTGAACTGTTGATCCCAAATATTTAAACTCATCCACCTTCGCCAACTCTACTCCCTGCATCCTCACCATTCCTCTATCCTCCCTCTCATTCACACACATGTATTCTGTCTTAGTCCTGCTGACCTTCATTCCTCTTCTCTCTAGAGCATATTTACACCTCTCCAGGGTCTCCTTCACCTGTTCCCTACTCTCACAACAGATCACAATGTCATCTGCAAACATCATAGTCCACGGGAACTCCTGTCTGATCTCGTCTGTCAACCTGTCTATCACCATTGCAAATAAGAAAGGGCTCAGAGCCGATCCTTGATGTAATCCCACCTCCACCTTAAATGCATACATCACTCCCACTGCAGACCTCAACACTGTCACACTACCCTCGTACATATCCTGTACCCTTCTTACATATTTCTCCATCACTCCCAACCACCTCATACAATACCACAACTCCTCTTTAGGCACCCTGTCATATGCTTTCTCTAACTAAACAAAGACATAATGCAACTCCTTCTGACCTCTTCTATACTTCTCCACCAATACCCTCAGAGCAAACATTGCATCTGTACTACTCTTTCCTGGCATAAAACCATACTGCTGCTTACTAATCAACACCTCTCTTCTTAACCTAGCTAATCCATTGCACTTACTGATTCACTACCCCCACATCATCCAGCCTTCTCTCGCTTTCATTCTTTTCATTCATCAGCCCCTCAAAGTACTCTTTCCATCTGCTCAACACACTCTCCTCACTTGTGAATATGCTTCCCTCATTATCCTTTATCACCCTTACCTGCTGCACATCTTTCCTAGCTCGGTCCCTCTGTCTAGTCAATTGGTACAGGTTCTTTTCCCCCGCCTTAGTGTCAAACCTTTCATTCAACTCTCCATATGCCTTATCTGTAGCCATCACCACCTCTCTCTTTGCCAAATACCTCATCTCCGTATACTTCTGTCTGCTTTCTTCATCTGTCTGACAATCCCACTTCTTGTTTGCCAACCTCTTTCTCTGTATACTCTCCTGTACTTCCTCGTTCCACCACAAGGTCTCCTTGTCAACTTTCCTCTGTCCAGATGTCACACCAAGCACCTTTCTAGCTGTCTAACTTACCAACTCTGCTGTAGTTACCCAGCTATTTGGTAACTCTTCACTGCCACACACTGCCTGTTTTAACTCTTCCTTGAACTCCACCTCACAGTCATCCTTTTTCAACTTCCACTATTTGATCCTTGGTGCTGCCCTCATAATCCTCCTCCTCTTCTTGATCACCAATGTCATCCTACAGACCACCATCCTATGCTGCCTAACTGCACTTTCCCCTCTCACCACTTTACAGTCTCCAATCTCCTTCAGACTGGCCCTCCTACATAGGATATAGTCCATCTGTGTGCATCTTCCTCCACTCTTGTATGTCACCCTATGCTCCTCCCTCTTCGTAAACTACGTATTCACCACAGCCATGTCCATCCTTTTTACAAAGTTCACTACCATCTGACCTTCTGCAGTCCTCTCCTTAACACCATACCCACCCATCACTTCCTCATCCCCTCTGTTCCCTTCACTAACATGCCCATTGAAATCCACTCTATCACTACTCTGTCACCCTTGGGTACACTCCACCACTTCATCCAACTCACTCCAAAATATTTCTTTCTCATCCATCACAAAGCCAACTTGCGGAGCATATGTACTAACAACATTCATCATCACACCATGAATTTCTAGCTTCATAAACATCACTCTATCCAACACTCTTTCCACCTCCAAAACACTCTAGGCATACTGTTCCTTCAGGATAACCCCTACCCCATTTCTCCTCCCATCCACACCATGATAGAACAATTTTAACCCACCTCCGAAACACCTGGCCTTACTCCCCTTCCATCTGGTCTTTTGCACACACAATATATCAACCTTCCTTCTATCCATCATATCACCTAACTCTCTCCCTATACCAGTAATATTGCAACATTCAAAATTTCTACCCTCTTTACCACACTTCTAACCTTCCTCCTTTCTTCCTGCCTTTGGGCATGCCTTCCCCCACTTCTTCTGCTTCTCCTTCAGCAAACAGTAGCCTAATTTCCACCAACACCCTGTTGCCTAACAGTACTGGTGGTAGTCATTGTTAACCCGGGCCTCAACCAATCTGGTATGGAAATCTGAGTTGTTGTCTGCATATGTCATTTGGCAAAAGTTATACACCAGATGCCCTTCCTGACGTAACCCTCTCCAGGATGCCGTCAGTTGTTAAAAAAAGCATCCGGATGAGAGAGTTTAGAAGAGCTCATTTTATAAAACCCAGTAGGTAAGTTACTGAAGTAGAACTGACAGTAATGCTACATTGTGTTTCAATTAATATAGATATAGTGACTGAATTGCTAAGAAGAAACATGTAGAAAATATTCCTGTAGTCTTGTTTTTTTCCTGTTTTTTTTTATTTTTTTATAAATTAAGCTGCAGAGTTCATTCCAGTGAATGTTATCAGTTAGCCATCTTGGCTCCACCCTCTAACATACATATTTTGATTAAAAATGATTCTGCATTATATAATTTAACTGTATTGATATCTTCCGTAGCATGACAAATGTATTTAGCATTCACATCCTGTGGGAATAGTGAGAGATAGACGCATCCTCCCCATAGTTTTATTGCTGTCAAATTGTATTATATCAAAATGCTTATTTAAAGAATTTAAATATTTGTTGCATCTTGTCTGGTGTTGTAGATACATAGATAGATAGATAGATAGATAGATAGATAGATAGATAGACAGATAGAAATAAGTATATCAATAGAGAGATAATAAATATAATAGGTCTGGGGTATAATAAATGAAACATCGTGTACTGTTGGTTGTGCAAACAAGTTTCATGATGGCTGGTACAGCTGTAATGGACTGAGTTTCTTTACTCTACTTATATATTTAATTTATTAAACAAAAAGACCTTATTGCATTCTGTTTATCTTTTTTCTTTTATTCTCATGAGTTCCATTTATTTCTGTGGCTATATTTTTGGAATTATTTGGTTTTGATACAGAACTGCAATAAGTTATTATTTCTTTTTTTTTTTTTTTTGAGAAGAAAGGATGTAGTGACCTCATGCTCCCCTAGGTCAAGCTTCATTTATCTGCTTTAGTCTAGGTGCGTAGGACAGTGTTTTTCTGAGGACATTTCTTAACTTCTTAGTTGTACTGTGTAAATGTATTTTAATGGAAATTCAACAATTATATACAACTCTCCCATAGGATATAGGAACTAAATATGCTATAGATTGTTTATAAAGCAAGAACTAAGTTTAGCAAAACTTGAGTAACACTATTTGTATTTTAATGAATTTGTTACTATTCAATAATTTATTTGTTTTTAACAACTTAGCAACTTAGTTCATCAAATTATGGGTGCCACTGTGGGTGCCACTGCAGCCCCAGCATTTGCTAACCTGGTATTAATTCACTGGGAAAAACAGGTTTTGTATAAGCTCTCCTTATTCAAGTATGCATGTTTTTATCCATGCTATATAGATGATTTATTTTTTGTATGGGGGAGTGATCCAACAATCTTTGATTTACTCTTGGAACATATCAATCTCAGTACATTTTTTATGAGTAGCTGTGATTTCAAAGTGGATTTCCCAGCTGTCACCATTACCTTAGCTAAATGTAGTCATAATTTTCGTAGTTCATTATATTGAAAACATACATTTGTCATCAATTAATTACATTTCCAAAGCCAGCATCCATCATAAAGTACAATAATTCTCAAGGACTGTTTATTCAAGCAGTCACACTGTGTACAGATGACAATGTTTTTGATAACGAAGCATACTTGCTGGGTGATTTGTTCACAGATACAGGATACAATAGGATGAGACAAAAATATAGACATTGAAATGAAGCAGAAAAGATATTCTAGATTTCAACCAATATTACAGACAGAATTGCCAAATGTGACAGACGATAGCAAGAGGTTCCTCATTTCAGTTCTTGGCTGGGGTGCCTTCTGTGTGGAGTTTGTATGTCCTTCCTGTTTCTGCATGGGTTTCCATATGGTGTTCCAGTTTCCTCCAAAATTTCAAAGACATTCAATAAGTGTATTGGACACTATAAATTGGCCCTAGGTGTGAGTGTGTTTGTCAAGTCTGTGGTGTGGAAGGACTACCATGGCAGGGCAGTGTAAACTTTGGCTCTAGACGATTGTCACTGTTGAAGTGAAACCCTGATCCCATGTCGAAAAATCGGAAAAAGGGGTTGTGATGGATGTAATATGGCTGAGAATAAAAGTTACAGTTGGAGTTTTACAGTCACAATATTTATTGATTGTTATATTAAAACTGTAAACAGTAAAGAAGTATTAAGGGTAATCCTGACCTATGATGTCCCTAGATTCATTTATAAAAGAACTAGGAATTTAAAAAAAATGTTTGGACATGGACAACAATAACATCATTGTCCTCACTACTTACAAACTTGGCACCTGCAAATGGTGCTGTTACATCAATGAGGGACCTTTGTTATATTCAACACACCTCTGTAAAGCCACAGGAGCCAGGTCACATTATATAAGAAACAGTACAAGGGTAGTATAGGACACCATCTGTTTTAGCTGAGAAGGATTTTATGTAACAAAAACTACTCAAACCTTTGGCAATGTATCTACAAGTACTAGTATGCTGTAAAAATAAACACAGCAATAAGCATGGCAGTCTTTGCTCTGAATTTGAAAAGTTGTTATTTATTTATAGTGGACCACTTCTATAGAGAAAAGAGGAGATGTGATTTTAATAATATCCTGAAAGTTAGGGAGCTAAGGTCTACACTGTTAATATACCCCCACCAAATAAATTCATTATCATTCATATCACTATTCCAAGCCATGGTGGTGCAGCGGTTAGCGTTATTGCCTCCCAGCAAGAGGTTCTCCTGTTCGATTCTCAGCTGGAGTGCCTTCTGTGTGGTGTCTGCATGTTCTCCCTGTGATGGATTGACATTAGAGACATGCAGGTAGGTGTGAGCGTGAATGTGTATTCCTTCTTTGAAGGTTGGGCATCGGGCTGGCAACTTGGCACCATAAAAAATCCACTACCAATCATTAGCGGACCGGAGTTCCGCTCTGGTGACCCCTAACCGGGAAAAGCCAAAAAACATTACTATCATTCATATCACTATTCCCCACACCTGTACTCTTAAATACTTAAACATCTCAAAATCACCTATAAGCCTATAGACTAAACACTATTTATTATTCTAAATTTCATTTTCTACTTTTTCCAAATAAACCCTTCCTACTGCCTGTCTTATCTACATCCATATCCTATGTCCTTTCAAACCCCTCAATTTCTTACATTTCAGAAATAAAATGTCTCCTACTATTCCCCATATTAGTACCTTTTATCCTGCTGGCACACTTAACAACCTACTAACATCCATTACCCTCTGAATTCCAGTGAAGCTTTTATATTGTGTCCTTCAAGCATAATTCTTCTGAACCTCATCTCCAAATCACACCCTATCTATATCAGCACTCATATATCCTACTTGTACTAAGTACAGTTATCAAAAGCAACTGCCATTTAATCACAAACTGTGTGCTAAACATTAATCAGGCAAAAAGTCCTCTACCCAGACCATCATACCTTCATAACAATAAAACTTAGTGGTCATATCCAACCAGACTGAGGCCCAACTCAACATTTTCAGGCAGCAGACACAAATTTCCCATCAGCTCATTTATCACTACCACATCATCTACATTTGCTCCCTGGCTTACATACCATATCCATACCATACCATACCATACCATACCGATTTTCTACAGAAACACACTAGATATCTCCCTGTTCTCCCACAATGAACCAACTTTTCTCTAACTATTTAATCCTACTAATCATGCTGAAACTAAACACTCACAAGACAATACATACTCCTAGGTAACAATGCTAAAACATTGGAAGGTATTCTCTGTCAGGCCCCTTCAAAAATCCCTCATGAATCCATAATATTGGGTGATGTTAATATAGACTGGTATTTACATTAATCCTTGTTTTTTTTGTACCCCCTTCTAGTGCCAGTAGTCAATACAAAGCCATATGTAATAAAAAGTTACTTCAGTCACCACCTCTTTCTTCCAGTCTAACATACTCTAACACAAAACAATTACAAATTTGTTATAATTGTATGTTTTGCAAGGGCGGTATTAAAATCTTTTTCTTACTAGCATAATTGTGCTGGTATTTTCTTTTTTTTTAAGTTTGTTTTTAGTCTTACTAATGTAAAACACTGTGTAGGATAAACAAGTGGCAACGTGCACCATTCCTTTTATATTGCAAGCATATTGACCCAGGCAATAATATAATATAAAATAACACTGCTTATATGCCCCACATTTTGCCATTCCAACATTTTTTATGTGGTAAATTGTAAGATCTATTTTTTCTCAAACACTCTTTTTAAATTCAGTGCCCCCTTATTGACAAACAAAACATTTTTGCCATTTTTTTCTGTAAAGTCCATGAAGCATTGAAATAATTTCCAGTGTTTTCTTTTAATCTGCTTAATTTCATAATTACCACTGAATTATGTAAAAATAAAAGGAATAAGCACAAGAATCTATCTAGTTCCAACCTTACCAACATGCATGTTGAGGAAAAAATAAAAAATAGAAAAACAAGTAGTCTTAAAACTTTGTTGATGAACTCAGCCACAATAATTTCCAAAAATCATGAAACCCAGGTAGTGTTCCAAAGCAATAAGCCTTTATTTGGTGCAGACAAGTGATCCTCAGTAACAAAAAAATCATAAATACTTTACAATGTTAAACATATCAGCTTTTAAATACTTAGAAGTAGGTGTAGAAAATATATGTATTGTTTAATTTTAAACCAGCCTATTCCAGGCAAACTATATAAACAGGGCCGTAAAAGTGCATTTAAGAACAAGTACTTACCCCCACATACTACTACTGATTAGATTAGACTAAATCCTAATTAAAGAAAACACTACCTATCTGCAATACTTGCAACCCACATTCCACAGTCAGGTATTAAGAAAAGCATAACATACATATAAAATACTGGCTTTTAACTAAAATCGCTTCTGGCTAACTAATGCAATAAAGCCTTCATCAGGTCTGTGACAAGAATTAAAATCATATACATAAGTAGACAAGTAAAAAGAGCTAACTAGATAGATACAAGAAAAAAAACACACATAGCTACCTAACCATAAACATTATCTAATTAAGACACTACAAATATAAATATATACCTGTGTAATAATATGTAATAAGCATCCATCCATATGTATTAGTGTACATAAAGACTAAATTATTTACAGCTCAGAAAAAAATGTCAGTGCTTTGCAGTCGAGAAAAAAAAAACACCTGGTGTAACAGTTTTCATGTTTACAGCCCCCAAAAATGTTTATACAATGAAAACAAGTAGAAAAAACACACAAAAATAGAGAAAACAGTAGTTGAAGTAAACTAGTAACGTATAAAAGTGTGCAGGCATGTGCATGAGCATACACCAGTATGCTAAATGGGTGAATTATACCAAAACTTTATGGTAACAGCAGCATGAAAAATGTTTTGAATCTACTGTTTAAATCTCTGGTGTGATGCAAGACTGTACTAAAGCTAATCAAATCAGAACTGAGGTTAAAGTAACTAAACATATATATATATATATATATATATATATATATATATATATATATATATATATATATACACACACACACACACACATTCTACACATGCCGCGGTTGTCGCCTCACAGTATGAAGCTGTCCGGTTTGATTCTCAGCTAGAGCGTTTTCTGCGTGGAGACATGTGTGAATGGGTGTACCTTCATTGAAGGTTGTGCATCAGGCCTGGCAAGCCGGTACGTAAAAATCAACTGCCAATCATTAGTGGACCAAAGTTCCGCTGTGGCGACCCCTGACCGGGAAAAGCCGAAAGACACAAACAAACACATTCTACACATCATATTTATTATTTTTTAGTATGTTTGATACCTTTAGTACATAAAAATATTTCATCCCAAATTAATTAAAAAAACCTTTACAGATTGTGTGGCAGCTTAGGTAAATTCAACACACTCTTAATAGAGCAATAGTAGTTAAGTCTTGGTTTTCTGAATGCATTTAATTTCACCTGCCAGCATAATTCTATTTTCTCCAAAACACCAATAATGTCCCCTTCAAGCTCATCCATCTCCACACATTCCAGAATGATAAATTTAATACCAGAATGTCTGGGCTGTTCTAAATGTTTGGATAAGGCATTACTCTGGTATTTACATCTGATGTCAGAAAGATGACCTGAAATCCTCCTTTTCTGTTTATTCATAGTCTTACACACATAAAATGCAGGGCAGGCATTACACTTGGCCCTATATACAACTTTAAAGGCTTATTGCTTTGGAACACTACCTGGATTTCATGATTTGTGGAAATTATTGTGACTGAGTTCATCAACAAAGTTTTAAGACTACAAGTTTGTTTCTGTTATTTATTTATTTTTTTGTGTTTTTTATTTTTGAATTGCATAAAACCATACCTCTTTTACAGTTATCACTGGTGTGGTAAGGACCATTATTTGAATTCATAGGCTTAACTAATATGGGGGAAGAATCTCATCAACCAACTTCACTGGATAATACCCTTCTAAAAATAATTGTTTCAAATTCTGTTTTTGTTTTTACTTTAAAACCCATGCTGTTGGACACCATCATGGAAAGTCTAATGGACTAATACTTGACTACATTTATTTTAATATTATAAGGTTGGTTGCTGTTGTAATGAACATACATATTGCTAAAAGTGAGTTTTCTAAAATATTTAATTCAAATTTCCAAATTTCTTTATTGAATAAGATAGAAATACTTATGTAATTAATCATAACATATGAATGGTGATACACAAAATGTGAAAATCAATACTACTCTCTAGTTCAGTGAAGAAAGTATATAAACTTGAAAACAGAAAAAACATTGACAAGACACCAGTACAATCCAAGAAAAATATATGTTTTATTAAGATTAAGCACTTTTGTTTATACACAAGTTAAATCAGTCTTCATCAGTCTGATAAAAACAACACTAAATGCGCTATTTAAACCAGTTCAAATGATCATATCAGAGCTGATCTCTCTTTCTTAAAAATAAATGCATATTTAAAAACTTTTACAAAATATGTGTGTGTGTGTGTGTGTGTGTGTGTGTGTGTGTGTGTGTGTGTATATATATATATATATATATATATATATATATATATATATACATATATATATATATATATATATATATATATGGAGTCACTCATGAACCTACCTAATGAACTCCTTTAAATGATTTTAATAAAGACATAATATGATAATATAAAATATATGCATGTAAAAATCAGGGATTAATAAAAATGCTTCCATTATTTTTTATTAACAAAGAATAATGCTCACTACACTCTGTTAGCCTGATAATAAACAAGACTTATAAAATACAACAAAAAAACAGGCTTAAATAGTGGGAAGTATACTTGCTGTGTTCAATTCAAGTCAGTCACAAAAGGTAACCAAATGTTCCACAAAAAGAAACAAAGCTGTATCCTACAAACCGCTTTACTTTGCGAACTCTTAATCCAATAAAAAAGAGTCAAAATCACCATAGAGTGTTCATTTGAACCTACTCATCCACTGGGCAATAGCTTGTAGAAAAAACACGCAGCCAGCATGTAAAAATAAATCCAAGCGTCCAGTAGAAACCACGTTTATTAAAATAATTAGAACACAGGGCTAGCGCTTTCAACGAATCTTCATCAGGCCACTAACAAACAAACATACTAGCATCCATTTTATAGCAAAATGCTAGAGTCAACTACTGATGTCACATCCTGTTTGGACATACTGAAGTCAACTCTGATGTCACATCCTGTTATACATAAAATATTTAAACTGACATCACTTTTGTAGTAAAACGCTACAAACAACTCTGATGCCACATCCTACTAAATGTAAAATCTTATAAAATGTTTTAAATTATTTAAAATATTTAAAATATTTAAAATATATATGCAGACATTTTGTAAACAGTGTACAATAAAAATGTTCTAATATAACATTTCACCCTACTTTAACTGCTGCTGCATGTAACATTCAAAATGTTTTAAAATAATTTAAATATCTATGTAACCATCTCATAGACAGTATGCAGCAAATAAGGTGTTTCACAATTACATACTATCTTCCTATAAATACTGCACTTATATGCATACTAGTAACAAAAATAGCACGCATGTTTAGTATCTAATAATAAGCGATATAATCCCATTTGAAATACTTGTATGTATAAATACATGTTTAAAATAGGGATCAAATTAATAAAGATATTAATATCTACACATGAGCTATTTAGCATAATTATAACTGTATAAAAATGATCATTCAAAAGACTGCATCTAAAATTTGTACAGCGTGTGCTTCTAAATATCATAATATCTGTAACAGCATAAATCATTCAAAACAGATATGTGCACATACTAAGATGTTGATAACAGCTGATATTATAAACATAAAAATATATGAGACTAAATGTGCAAAATCAGGTGGGATATGTGTGCTGGATGAGAGAGAAATACATGGTATATCAGCATCTTTCATAACAATTGGCCCCTAATAAGCCTGCAGAGTAAAATACAGAGACAACAATGGAGACAGAAATGGAAAAATGTGAGGTATGAAAATGTTATAAATATAAAAGTAAAACCAGCCAGAAGTTAATAAAGGGTGGCAAAGGGGTGAAAAGCTTCAATGAAGTTTCCTAGCTTTAAGTATAGGTTTGATGGAGACTCTGTCATTGAGGCCTGGGTACAAATCAGCCCTAAGCCTGATGATCCATTTGGCCTCTATCTGTTCCGTGGTGTTAAAAATATCTCCTCTTCTACGAGATAGAACATTGTTTTGAATTACTTGAAACAAAAGCTATGTTGGGTAGATGTATTAATTACATGCCTAGACAGAGCATTTGAAGAACATCTGACTTTGATTTTATATAAGTGTTCCCTAATTCGGTCTTTAAACTTTCTGTCCGTCTTCCCTACATAAAAGCAGGGCAGTGTACACAGGTTGCCAGGTACACCACATGGCAGGTCTCACAAGTGGCAGAAACTGTAAAATGAAATTCTTGTCCTGTAATAGGATGATTGAATTTATCAGTTTCTTTAATGAATTTGCAATAATTGCATTTTTGACATTTTTTAGTCATTTTATGATTACTAGTTGTATTTATGTCAAACCTATTCGGACCACATAACATTCTGTGTAAATTCAACTTATTTTTATATGTAAATTTTGGTTCTTGGCTCAATATCTCAGAAATAACTGGATCTGTTAGCAAGATGTCCCAATGTTTTCGATATATGCTTTCAATACTATTTACATCTTGTGTAAAATGTATCGGTATTCTGATAACTCCACTGCTAGTTTTGGTGATGCTACTATCATCTCGTTTACTAGAGAAGTAGGGAAAAGCCCTGCCTTCTCTCAATTCACCTATGATACCTAAAGAAGCATCAACTTCTGTTGCCGTATAAGACCTGTCTATAAATTTATTCCTCAAGTCTTCTATGCCTGTTTTAAAGCATGAGTCTTCAGAAAACAGCCTAGATACCCTCATGGCTTGACTTTTGACGATGTTACCAAAGACATGCTTAGGATGCATGCTGCTTCGATGGAGAAAGTTATTTCTATAGCAATCCTTTCGAAAAACTCCAGTGTTAAGTATACCATTTGGTAGTTGTTCAACATATACGTCTAAATAGGGTATGACATCTTTGGAATTAACCATAGAAAATCTTAAAAAACTGGTGTCTTGATTTATTTTATCATAGAAAGACCTCAATTGTTCTTCATCACCTTTCCAAATAAGGAAGAGGTCATCTACAAACCTAGTGTAGAAAGAAACATTCTGACAAAATTCCTCCATCTGAAATAGAGAAGAAACTTCCCAGTAAGCCATAACCAGGTTGGCGTAGCTATTGGCACAAGAAGTGCCCATAGCTACGCCATCCCTCTGGAGATATACTTGACCATTAAACAAGAAAATATTATTTGTTAATACAATTTCCATCAATTCCGTGATAACTTCTATCCTTCCTTCGGAGAATGTGCCATCTCTAGTAAGAATCCTACTTATGCTATTGAGTCCCTCATGATTAGGAATAACAGTAAAAAGAGAGTTGACGTCAAGTGTCACAAACAATTTATGCTGGAAACCATCACTCACCGAGGTGTTCTCATATAGTTTAATTAGGAATTGTTTAGTATCTTTCAGTATGTGTGTGTACTTGTCCACTATGGGTCTTAATAAGGACTCTAAATAGATGGAAATCGGCTCGGTGATCCAGCCCTTCCCTGCAACAATTGGCCTCATAGGTGGATCCAAGCCATTTTTGTGAATCTTGGGTATTCCCTGTATAATGGGTATCGTTGGATGTTCCACTACAAGGTATGTGAATAATTCTTGATTAATCTTACCCTCATTCAACATAACATTTAATCTACTAGAAACATCTGATATGATCCTATTCACTCTACTATCATTGATTTTCAAATAAAGACAGAATCATCCAGCATATTGCACATTTTATCAATATAAAACTCCATATCCATGATAACTACAGGACCACCTTTGTCGGCTGGTCTTATCATAATGGTCCTATCATCTTTCAGGCCATTAAGTGCTTTCCTTTGTACTGGTTTCAGATTGCCAAACCATCTCTTTTTTCTATTATTTGCATCATTTTCATATAATCCTTGCTCAACCAGTTTCGAATAAGCCTCGATAAGTGGGTGGTTGCATGGAGTGTAAGTACTTGGTTTTCTAAACGGATGGGGTAAACTAGTACTATTACAAAAATCAACCTTCATTTGGAGGTTCCGTATAAACATTTTCAAATCAATAATGCTATTTGTGATATCGCTTCTACTAGAGGGAATAAACGTTAGACCCTTCTCCAAGACATACTTTTCTTCTTCCGTTACAAGCTTACTTGATATATTCCACACTATTGATTCTTGGTCCCTTGCCAAATCTTTTTTAGTGTAGGACCAGCCTGTACTGGTCCCGCTGGTCCCTTTTTCTGCCTTCCCCTGCTCATAGACCGTTCCCTTGCCCCCCCAACCCCTCTCCATTGATTGGCGATGGGGAAAGGGACTGATTCGGTACTCATACTATTGAATCTACTTTTGGCGTCCATGCCTAGGCTAATTTTATCTACTGTTTTCAGATTTTTATTCATAATCTTATTAACATTATCGTCCTCATTCTCTATATGCTCACATATATCTATCCTTGTATTGGCATCTTCAAATACAGATATATTGTGAACATACTGCGGTGGTGGTGCTGCGGTAGCGTTGTCGCCTCACAGTTAGACGTTGGCCGTTCGATTCTCAGTTAAAGCGTCTACTGTGTGACGACATGCGTGAATGCGTTCGCCGTTGAAGGTTGTGCGTTAGGCCCGGCAAGCCAGCATGTAAAACTCTACTGCCAATCATTAGCGAACCGGAGTTCCGCTGTGGCGACCCCTAACCGGGAAAAGCCGAAAGACACACACACACACACACACACCAGCGGGGAAGAGCATGTATCATTAGTACCATCCTGGTGTATTATTGCTGTGGTAACAATGGTATTTTTCTTACCCCCTGTCTGTTTATCTATGACAATAACATTAGAACCATCAGTATTAGTGTCTGGCCCATCTCTGGCCAGACCAATATTGGTATTGTCTTTCATTTCATTTTGAAGACGTGTGTTCTTCCATCCCTTGGCTCCATTCTCCACTCTGGGCCAAGTAAAGACATGGCCTTTTTTAAAATCGTCTATGTCCCTTCTAAGTTTATCACGTTTTTGCTGTAACAGTTTTTTCTCATAAATGAAAACGCTGTCTAACATTTTGTCAATAGATGCTTCTACCACTGGTCTAGGGTACATGGTAGATAAGCTCTGCTGTTGCTTCTGTAGTTTCTCCCTCAATGATGTTTCATGAGGTAAGAAGTAATTGTTCATTAGCTCCATGTACTTTAGGCTAGTATCTAAGCCCAGAGATGGGCCAGACACTAATGCTGATGGTTCTAATGTTCTAAGATGCCAATACAAGGATAGATATATGTGAGCATATAGAGAATGAGGACGATAATGTTAATAAGATTATGAATAAAAATCTGAAAACAGTAGATAAAATTAGCCTAGGCATGGACGCCAAAAGTAGATTCAATAGTATGAGTACTGAATCAGTCCCTTTCCCCATCGCCAATCAATGGAGAGGGGGTGGGGGGGGCAAGGGAACGGTCTATGAGCAGGGGAAGGCAGAGAAAGGGACCAGCGGGACCAGTACAGGCTGGTCCTACACTAAAAAAGGTTTGGCAAGGGACCAAGAATCAATAGTGTGGAACATATCAAGTAAGCTTTTAACGGAAGAAGAAAAGTATGTCTTGGAGAAGGGTCTAACGTTTATTCCCTCTAGTAGAAGCGATATCACAAATAGCATTATTGATTTGAAAATGTTTATACGGAACCTCCAAATGAAGGTTGATTTTTGTAATAGTACTAGTTTACCCCATCCGTTTAGAAAACCAAGTACTTACACTCCATGCAACCACCCACTTATCGAGGCTTATTCGAAACTGGTTGAGCAAGGATTATATGAAAATGATGCAAATAATAGAAAAAAGAGATGGTTTGGCAATCTGAAACCAGTACAAAGGAAAGCACTTAATGGCCTGAAAGATGATAGGACCATTATGATAAGACCAGCCGATAAAGGTGGTCCTGTAGTTATCATGGATATGGAGTTTTATATTGATAAAATGTGCAATATGCTGGATGATTCTGTCTTTTATTTGAAAATCAATGATAGTAGAGTGAATAGGATCATATCAGATGTTTCTAGTAGATTAAATGTTATGTTGAATGAGGGTAAGATTAATCAAGAATTATTCACATACCTTGTAGTGGAACATCCAACGATACCCATTATACAGGGAATACCCAAGATTCACAAAAATGGCTTGGATCCACCTATGAGGCCAATTGTTGCAGGAAAGGGCTGGATCACCGAGCCGATTTCCATCTATTTAGAGTCCTTATTAAGACCCATAGTGGACAAGTACACACACATACTGAAAGATACTAAACAATTCCTAATTAAACTATATGAGAACACCTCGGTGAGTGATGGTTTCCAGCATAAATTGTTTGTGACACTTGATGTCAATTCTCTTTTTACTGTTATTCCTAATCATGAGGGACTCAATAGCATAAGTAGGATTCTTACTAGAGATGGTACATTCTCGAAGGAAGGATAGAAGTTATCACGAATTGATGGAAATTGTATTAACAAATAATATTTTCTTGTTTAATGGTCAAGTATATCTCAGAGGATGGCGTAGCTATGGGCACTTCTTGTGCCAATAGCTACGCCAACCTGGTTATGGCTTACTGGGAAGTTTCTTCTCTATTTCAGATGGAGGAATTTTGTCAGAATGTTTCTTTCTACACTAGGTTTGTAGATGACCTCTTCCTTATTTGGAAAGGTGATGAAGAACAATTGAGGTCTTTCTATGATAAAATAAATCAAGACACCAGTTTTTAAGATTTTCTATGGTTAATTCCAAAGATGTCATACCCTATTTAGACGATATGTTGAACAACTACCAAATGGTATACTTAACACTGGAGTTTTTCGAAGGAATGCTATAGAAATAACTTTCTCCATCGAAGCAGCATGCATCCTAAGCATGTCTTTGGTAACATCGTCAAAAGTCAAGCCATGAGGGTATCTAGGCTGTTTTCTGAAGACTCATGCTTTAAAACAGGCATAGAAGACTTGAGGAATAAATTTATAGACAGGTCTTATCGGCAACAGAAGTTGATGCTTCTTTAGGTATCATAGGTGAATTGAGAGAAGGCAGGGCTTTTCCTACTTCTCTAGTAAACGAGATGATAGTAGCATCACCAAAACTAGCAGTGGAGTTATCAGAATACCGATACATTTTACACAAGATGTAAATAGTATTGAAAGCATATATCGAAAACATTGGGACATCTTGCTAACAGATCCAGTTATTTCTGAGATATTGAGCCAAGAACCAAAATTTACATATAAAAATAAGTTGAATTTACACAGAATGTTATGTGGTCCGAATAGGTTTGACATAAATACAACTAGTAATCATAAAATGACTAAAAATGTCAAAATGCAATTATTGCAAATTCATTAAAGAAACTGATAAATTCAATCATCCTATTACAGGACAAGAATTTCATTTTACAGTTTCTGCCACTTGTGAGACCTGCCATGTGGTGTACCTGGCAACCTGTGTACACTGCCCTGCGTTTTATGTAGGGAAGACGGACAGAAAGTTTAAAGACCGAATTAGGGAACACTTATATAAAATCAAAGTCAGATGTTCTTCAAATGCTCTGTCTAGGCATGTAATTAATACATCTACCCAACATAGCTTTTGTTTCAAGTAATTCAAAACAATGTTCTATCTCGTAGAAGAGGAGATATTTTTAACACCACGGAACAGATAGAGGCCAAATGGATCATCAGGCTTAGGGCTGATTTGTACCCAGGCCTCAATGACAGAGTCTCCATCAAACCTATACTTAAAGCTAGGAAACTTCATTGAAGCTTTTCACCCTTTGCCACCCTTTATTAACTTCTGGCTGGTTTTACTTTTATATTTATAACATTTTCATACCTCACATTTTTCCATTTCTGTCTCCATTGTTGTCTCTGTATTTTACTCTGCAGGCTTTTTAGGGGCCAATTGTTATGAAAGATGCTGATATACCATGTATTTCTCTCTCATCCAGCACACATATCCCACCTGATTTTGCACATTTAGTCTCATATATTTTTATGTTTATAATATCAGCTGTTATCAACATCTTTGCGTGTGCACATATCTGTTTTGAATGATTTATGCTGTTACAGATATTATGATATTTAGAAGCACACGCTGTACAAATTTTAGATGCAGTCTTTTGAATGATCATTTTTATACAGTTATAATTATGCTAAATAGCTCATGTGTAGATATTAATATCTTTATTAATTTGATCCCTATTTTAAACATGTATTTATACATACAAGTATTTCAAATGGGATTATATCGCTTATTATTAGATACTAAACATGCGTGCCATTTTTGTTACTAGTATGCATATAAGTGCAGTATTTATAGGAAGATAGTATGTAATTGTGAAACACCTTATTTGCTGCATACTGTCTATGAGATGGTTACATAGATATTTAAATTATTTTAAAACATTTTGAATGTTACATGCAGCAGCAGTTAAAGTAGGGTGAAATGTTATATTAGAACATTTTTATTGTACACTGTTTACAAAATGTCTGCATATATATTTTAAATATTTTAAATATTTTAAATAATTTAAAACATTTTATAAGATTTTACATTTAGTAGGATGTGGCATCAGAGTTGTTTGTAGCGTTTTACTACAAAAGTGATGTCAGTTTAAATATTTTATGTATAACAGGATGTGACATCAGAGTTGACTTCAGTATGTCCAAACAGGATGTGACATCAGTAGTTGACTCTAGCATTTTGCTATAAAATGGATGCTAGTATGTTTGTTTGTTAGTGGCCTGATGAAGATTCGTTGAAAGCGCTAGCCCTGTGTTCTAATTATTTTAATAAACGTGGTTTCTACTGGACGCTTGGATTTATTTTTACATGCTGGCTGCGTGGTTTTTCTACAAGCTATTGCCCAGTGGATGAGTAGGTTCGAATGAACACTCTATGGTGATTTTGACTCTTTTTTTATTGGATTAAGAGTTCGCAAAGTAAAGCGGTTTGTAGGATACAGCTTCGTTTCTTTTTGTGGAACATTTGGTTACCTTTTGTGACTGACTTGAATTGAACACAGCAAGTATACTTCCCACTATTTAAGCCTGTTTTTTTGTTGCATTATTTTTTATTGACAGCTAGGCAAAACACCAACTGCCCAGATTTTCAGAGACTGTCCAGATTTTTTCCACTTATTTTTGTCTGTCATTCATAAAATTGGTCTTCTAGCAAATCATTGAGGAATAATGTAACTAACTAATAACAGATATTTGAGTTTCAGACCACATAATTCAGAATATACATGCTCATGCAAAATCTTTTAGTATATTAACCTTCTAAGTTTATAAAGACAATATTTAAAAATTGTCCCTATTTTTTGGCCTTTGTCCCCTCATTATTTTTGGCTTTGTCCAGATTTCTTTTGCTTACAGGTTGACAGGTGAGTGTAACATTGTTCATTGATTTTTTTTTTAAATCATATAACAATTTAAACATATCAACAGGATTGCCTTGTTTAATTCATATACCCCAGGGATTACTTCAGTGTCACTGCTTGACAGAGGCACAGCAAAATAATAGGCATAGTTTTATTCAAACTAAAGGGGTGGCGAAAGCCACATAACTATGGGCTAGGCTTATAAATGCCCTTTGGCAGATAGCCTAGTATGAACCTATGAACCTATGAACCTATGAAGTCTGATTTTGGAACAGACAAACGCACTACATATGATTTTATGTATTTTCATATTATTTATTAAATTATTTGACTTGTTGAATACCAATACGTCCTTTTGGATGTATTGTCTCTTCTTTGAGATTATGGCTTATTAATATTACAGTAAAAAACAAGTATAAAGACCTTAGGATTATTGTTTGTAATAATTTCAAATTACAATACAGGCTCATATTATAAAAACAAAACCTATGAAAATGATGGGGTAATTTTTAAGAACTTTATTTCAGATTTATTTCAGAAGAGGTTGTTTATAACATATGTACATCCTATTATTGAATATAATGCTTGTTTTGCATGTGTAATATGGGTGATTTACTTATTCTTGAAGTTTGTAAGTTAAAATATATAATACAATTACAAATAAATTAAAAGATTTACTTATGATTTTAGATTAGAACAACTTGGACTATATTCTGCTAGCTATAGATATTTTTATGGTAAGCTGTGTCTGTCATATAAGGCGTTAACAAATATGAAACTTCTTTTGTTAATTAATATTGATTTACTGGATTCAAAACTTTCTATTAGAGGTAGATGTTTCATGTTCAAAATAAATAACTGTAGGACTACAGAGAGGTCCACACATTCAATGGACTGTATGTGGAATGAAACACTTTGATATATTCATCAAAGTGTGATACTGCAAATTAAAAAAAAAACATCTTGACATTTGGATTAGTTCTAATGTTTATTCATTTAGTCTGGGTGCATTTTAATTTGACTTTGGCCCTAACTCATTTATTATTTGAACTGTGAACTATTTGGAAGTATTGTTGTTTTTAGTTTTTTTTTTTTTAAGATATTTTATATTTGGATCCAGTGATGTTTTTAGTTCTTCTGACTATTGTATGTTCACATGTATAGTGTCATTTATATAAACTTATAACTCTCTTGGACCTCATAATATATAAAACCGCTTAGTAATTTTTTCTGTTTATAAATTTTCTTGTTTTTTTTTTGTCTGAATATTCCAATATATTTTATGACCATTTGATAAATTCAGTGCTTCATTACAATATGGCATCATTAAAACAGTGAAAATTTGTATCTTTAATTTACTTTACTGGCTTCACTATCAACTTCAGACCTCTGAAATATTCCTTGCTTATGTACAAAAGTAACTTGGGCTCACCATGCACCCATCAACTGTCTATTATTTCCCTTTAAAAGTTAAGGAATGGGAATAAGATCCAGGTCACTGTCATTTTGTAGGGACTGATGTTAGTTTTTATGCCATGTCTACAGTTCCATAGGGTTACCACCTGTCCCACTCTGCGAGGGACAGTCCCTCTTTGGACAGTTGTGTCTTGTAAAAAAACTGTAAAAATGGCAAATGTCCTGAGATTTTAGGACAAAATTATTTCCTATATTTTATGTAATAGTTACATAAAACAATTATTCTGTATCTGAAATACCTAAATGTTATAAGAAAAAGAATAAGTAACTAAAATGCTGTAAGAATAAGCTTTTATTTAGACAAAAAGTTAAGTTCTGTCCTTTGTACTGGCCATGGGTATGTTTCAGCCTGCAAAATCTGATGTTTGTACCAAAAATGTCCCACTTTGGGCATTTGAAAAGGTGGTAACCCTACAGTTCCATGATAATCCAACTGTTTATGCTATATACTTAGCTACAGATCTCATGCTCCCACATGCATTGAAATGGTGAAATTGGTTCTGCCCATTGTGAAGGTTATAGCTTCATACTGCTCTCATTACCATGAAGTGTTATTTATCATGTTAGTAAAATGTTCTTCTTTATTTCATCTCCAGAAGAGGTAAGACATTCAATAATGACATCCTTGTCTTCCCAATGGCTGGCCTTGTTACACCTTTGTCTCCCATTGTGTCTGGCCGTGTATCAAGAGAACCATTAAATTAGCTATGGTCACTAGTAGCTTGGTTAGATGATAACTGCATGCTTCCCTAAATACCCTAAAGTGTTAGTTATTATGATACTAGAATGCTCTTTTTATTTTACTCCCAGAAAAGATAAGCAAGTCAATAATGACACTTTTGTTTCTCAATGGCTGGCCTTCTAACAAGTGAGCTGTATCACTAGTAGCCTAGTTAGATGTCTTAATCCAATGCTATATCTTTGTATTTGCTTCATGTATTTTATATCTCATCCTTCTTGCAAATAACTAACTAAATAAATGACCGAACTATCAAATGTTCTGCAACAAATGATGCTTTACTATGTTTTGAGACCACATGCCATTTGGACAAAACCCTGAAAAAGTCAACCATTTATAGTTGCATCATCCAGTAGTTACCAGATAACAAACAAATGTTCCATTTTGCCAAAATGCTCCCCCCAGGGTCACCTTTTATCCATAGCCTAATATTGTGTAGACTGCTTAATGGGATGGTGACAAAATAAAACACTAATGGTGATAAACAGTAACCTTACAATATCTATTGCCGAATTCTTTAACCTGGAATAATGACTTGACGCTTTCACGGCCTACTTATTTTTTCATTGTAATACAACGTATCACATTGAAGGTACTACTTATATCTGTAAACATGCAGTGACCCAAGAGTCTAAAAAGGCATTTTTTTTAATTTTATGTAATATGTTTGTGCTATATTGTGATTCTGCTTGTTTTTCTTTTTTCAGCTTTCCTATATGACTGATGGGAAGGGAATAATCCTTTGTATCGTATGATTGCGGGGATGGTGGGGACTTCTTTATTTCATATGACTCTTTTATCTTACCTTTTTATTCTAATGCCATGATTACATTTTTGTCTAATGAACTGCAATGCAAGAGATCTATGAACTCAGACATATTCTTTGGATGTCAGGCTTAATTGTGAGGCAGTTGTGATCAGCGCTGTAAGTACAATTATAAATATTTGATTTGGTCGGTTTGCATTTAAATACTGAGATTGAATTACTTCTCATAATTCACTTTTCACCAAGACATATCAATCTCAGATTTAGTCTATTTAAGTAGCAGGGTTCTAAGGTGTAGTTCCCTATGTCAGGGAACTGTAGGGGTACAGTTCAATGAAAAAAACTTTAAGTGAATAGCAGTGAATTTTGATTGTCACAATCACACTGTAAGTTTATGCTTCATGTTTAGAGAGTGTCAGTAATTCATATGAATGAGTACTGGCCACTTGCTGTTAAAGGAACATGTTTTGTTCGGTCGTTCTGGCAATGACTTTCACATTTTAGTTTTATAAAGCTGCACAGATTTCTTTTTGTCATATTGTCATGTCAGTTTTAACTCAGGATTTGCTTTATGTACATATACACACACACACACACACACACACACACACACACACACACACACACACACACACACACACACACACGAACACACACATACACACACATACATAGATACATATATAAATTTCCCTGAATACTAAAGTCTGGTGCATAAAAGCTCATATACTTAGTCAGTGTGTGGCTAGAGTAATCTGCCTTACAGTTTTCCAGTGAAAAGCTTTCCTTTTGCTTTTAACTGTGCTTATTATTATTATATTATTTGATGCCTTATTCTTTCAATGGCATTTCTTACAACTTTTTTACCTCTTTAATTAACAATTTAAGTTCTGCTCCTTCACATTTTTATATATGACCATTGATGATCTGATAATTTCTCCATTTTGGTGAAATTTTTATTCCTGTTACTTCCTTTCTGAACTTCCTGTCAAAGTTCTTTGGATCATCTGAATCTGCAGGTTTCATGTTTTTCACTGCACTTTTCAGTGTTCCTCATCTGTTGTTTGAGTAGCACAGCTTAGAAACCATGTTGCTGTAATTCTACAGTGAATAAACTTCTAGGAAAGAAAACTGCATACATAAAAGTCCCACTTGGCTTTAATTAATCCTATCCTATTATCTGTCCAGTAATTTTATGCTCTCTAACAACTAGGTCAGGTCATAGGAACCAATTAGCATTAATCAAGCTTATTAATTATGAGGCTAGCAATCATCACAAAGGTCTTCAAAAGTAGGTATATTCCTAGACTTATCTAAGGCCTTCAAACCCATTGACTACTCTCTCCTTTTTTTGTAGTCTGACAGCCATTGGCTGAGGTCAGATAGCTTCTGTGTAGTATAATAGCTACCTCAAAGAAGGCTGACAAGCTATTTCCATTTTGACAGACTTCATTGTCTGTATGCTACAAATGAAATCCTAGAGCCCCTCTGGGATAAATCTTGCTACTGTTATTATTTAAAATCTTTGTCAATAGTGTGTACCAGCAAATTAAAGGAATTTAACTGTTACAGTATGCATATGCTTCACATTTCTTAACATTTCTTCATAGCTCAGAAACCATGAGCAATTTGATAAATAAACTTCCAAATGGCCTTGATAATCTCAACTCTTGTTTGTACCAAAGAATAATTCTCTTCAATGAGAAAGAATAAAAAAGTGATTGTATTTTGTAAGCAGTCAAAAGAAGATATTAAAATACTCGTCAATAAAAGCACTGTGAGAAAAAACAAAAGTTTGATGCTTGGTAAATAACCTCAATTTCAGACAGTATATTGAAACTGCAGTCAAAGAATTCAACAACAAAAAAACTAGGATAAGATCACATCTCTTTCCCACCTGTAGACAACTCATAGCTGAAGTCTTATTGTGTGGTTTCCCTGCTATAGACCAATGCAAAACTCACAACCCTACAGAACTGGTCTTCCTTCTACTTACCATTACCAAGCTTTACAGAAGCTGTACTGGATTATATTACAAGCCGCACTGGACCTTTTTCAGTCTTCATGCACATATTCATGCAATAATAAACACTGCCCTGATATTACTAATATTATGTCCTAGAATGTAATAACAAAAGGACTCAGGGGTGTCAGTCATTTCTTACTAATGTATTTGAAACATGTTCAAAAACTGGTAACATGGCTCCCAGTGTATTCTTCCCATCAGTTTGAACAACCTATCAGCTCATTCGAGGGAGACCATCTCAGTTTATTCAACATAGTTTGCAAATCTGACTTTTTATTATTATCCATTTACCATGATTATCGAATAGCCTAAAGTAAAAAATAAATAAATAAAACAAAGAAAAAAAGCATTTTGCTATAACACTCATACTGCTTATCTCTATTTTGTTTCTTTGTTATCCAAATGGAAATGATAGTCAAATCACTTCTGGTCATTTTGTATGCTCATTTAATATTTAATATTTAATACATAACTGTCTTCTACCTTAATACCTTAATTTGCTGTTCTGTGGCTCTTATTTGATTTTTCATAAACTTGTTTTTGTCATTTTTAACGTATCTGCATTTATTTAAACTGTATTTGCCTTAATATTGCTATACACTCGTGTGCTAGCTTGTACTGCATTTAAAGTGTTTTTGCTACTGTCAGTAGCTCATTCTTTCTAATACAGAGAGAACTTTTTGAGAAAGCCAACCCACTTAACTAAATAAAAAAAAGAAAATACACACACACTTATATATATATATATATATATATATATATATATATATATATATATATTCCAAGCCTGTTTTCTTTTTTTTTCAATAATAATTCTTTATTTTTCTTTTTTTTTTTTTCTAAATGTTAATACAATACTACAATCTATTTACAATATATACATGAATGCTTCCAACAGTTACATAGAGTCATTATACATAACTATACACTTCTAAATAGATATTACAGAGAGAAAAAAAAAAAAAAAGAATAAAAATCTAGTATCAGTATAAGACTTATCTATAGACAACTCCATAGTTAGTCTGTACTTCCCGGAGAAAAGTGGAATGGAACCTTAAGCTAAGACAATGTTAAAGATTTGCTCCCATATTTTTGTATTATTTACACTTTTCTTATGATCACTAATTAATAATTTATGTGCTAAGATATGTTTTATCGCTACACTCTTGAAATTTTCCCATGAAGTCTGGGATGGGTTCAACCAATTTGTAGCTATATATAGCTTCATTAACAAAAAGATATTTACGAGTATGATCCTTTGGGATCTATCCAAATTAGTTGGTGGAATATGCAGAATCATAAACTCCCAAGAAAGTGTAGACTGTTGATATCCCATTTTTTGTAGTTGGAATTTCAAAGAATTCCAGAGTTTAAAAATACATTTACAACTCCAGAACATGTGTAAAAGGTCAGCCGTTTGATCTATACAATATGGGCATTTGGGTGAGTTTATTTAGTTAAATTTATGTAAAGTGAGACGCGTATAATATGCATTATTAAATATCATCAACTGAGTAAATAATAACTTTTGAAGGGACACTGATTTTAAGGTTAAGTTAATTGCTCTCACTATTTCCCAAGCCTGTTTTCTGCCTTTCCTGTAAGTAGTCTAATCCAGATACAGGTTTGCTGTATCCAGGACTGTTTATAAGCTTCTGTGCCCCAAGCCTTTCTGTGTTGGAAAGAAGCCTTCTAGCTTATCAGTGGGAGTGGTAAGCACTAGGTAGCCTATCTACCACAAAAGTGGTTTCTGGCCCAGAAATTGTAGTTTATTGGCCATTTGGGCATTTTTTTTCCATCTCTTTCAACTTTTAGGTTTAAAAACCTGCATTTGCGCTTGCTTTCCACCTTCCCTGTAACTAGTTTAGTCCAGATACAGATTTGCTGTATCCAGGACTGTTTGTAAGCTTCTGTGCCCCCAAGCCTTTCTGTGTTGGAAGGAAGCCTTCTAGATTATCAGTAGGAGTGGTAAGCACTAGGTAGCCTATCTACAACAAGACCCAGATACAGATTCTTAGTTTTAGCACTTGAATTTGCTTATCCATGCTCAGCACTTGTTCAGAACTTGTTGTAAGCACTAAATAAACTACAAATGACTACAGCACTCACCGTTCCTCATTACCTAAGGGAAAACAGTTTTGGTACTTACTTTCCTCACTTGCTTAGAGAAAAGCAGCTCTTGTACTCACTTTCCTCACTTATCTAGAGGAAAATATTTTTTTATTCAGGCATGTCCAAGGGTCAGCTCCCAGTGTTCTCTCCTGTCTATCTGATGAATCTGGGCATCTTGGGGCAATGCAGCAATTGCCTCATGTACACAGACAACCCTCTCGTCCTACCACCCAACACCACAACCTGTGAGGGATGCACTTATCTAGCCAAACTGGAGGTAAAGCTCTCTCTAACCAAGACTGAACTTGACAGTCAAGAGGAGAAGGTAAACACTTGCACCACACCACGCTCATCACACAATTCCACTAAACCTACACCACCAAAATCCACACATAGAAACACAAAAACATTAGCGGAGGCTCTCAATAATAATTTGCTCAAGCAACAGAGACCTCCAAAGCAGAAATGCAAGCAACCTCCCTCCACCAACACAACCCAAATGACACATAGCCCACAGACTCAGTGTGCCACTCAACCACAGCGCTTAAGGCAAAACAACGTACCCAACACACTAGTCATAGGTGACTCTATAGTCAGGCACACTGATGTCCCACTCACCAGGCTAAACAAGGAGAAGGTCACTGTCAGCTGCCTGTCAGGTGCCAGGATCTGCCACATAACCCACGCACTCAGGGGACTCCACAACAAGTACAAATATGACTCTGTGATTGTCCGTGTTGGTGTGAATGACCTGAGACATACCTCCCTGGACTACATGAAAAGAGACATGGAAGAACTCTCTGATCTTGTAGCCCAGGCAGGTATGACCCTAGCCCTGAGTAGCATCCTGCCATCGCCCAGAATGATACTGCAGTATAAGGACAAAATGATTGGCTTCAACAATTGGCTAAACTTCTGGTGTCATTCTAAGGGGATCCAGTATTTGTCTGCCTGGGACGACATGGTCGACAGACCATGATGCTTTGCCAGAGATGGCCTGTACCTGTCACCCCTGGTATTATGGATACTGGCAAAGGCTCTTGCTGCCCCTTTAGTGCCTTTTTTAGGCAAGGGTCAAATGACAAATTCACCACAATAACAGAAACAGGCAAGCAAAAACTGAGGGTAATGCTACTCAATGCTAGAAGTCTAAATCTCAAACGGCACTCACTCGAGGCACTCCCTAAAATGGAGAACATCGATGTCTGTGCAGTGACTGAGACCTGGTTCAAGGCTCCAGAGAGCACCCCTGCATTACCAGGCTATAACTCATACCACACTTTTCAGTCATCTAACCAAAGGCAGAGGTGTGTCCATATTCATTAAGGATATCCACACCTCCAGGCTAGTTGCTCAGCATAATGCAGCCGAGGTTATCCAAGTTCTCTGGGCAAAACTGCAATCCAAATTGTAGCTTGTTACAGATCCCCAACCATGCCCCAGGATTCCCACTTCTCTTTTCTTGATATACTGGAAAATATTAGGGTTCAACCAAACACCCTAATACTGGGCGATTTCAACTACCCCACCATTAACTGGGAAAACTACTCATGTACCACTCCTTCACGCAGTGCTTTCTGGAATTCATAAATTCCAATGCCCTGGATCAACTTATCCACACCCCCACCAGGGGCAACAATATCCTAGACCTAGTCATTACTAACATGAGTGACCGGTGTTCCACACCTGAAGTCAACTCCTTGTTGGTCAGATCCGACCATAAGCTAATCACCCTAGATATCTACATCCTGCCTGCACCCCCCCCATTATGGAAACCACAGTAAAAAATTTCTCCAAAGCCAATTTCATGCTTCTTAAGACAGAAGTGGTGAACTTCATGACACCCATGCAGATGGACAATACAGTTATGACTGCTGAATCCTACACAAATGCACTCTGTAAGCATTTACACGAGTGCATGGATTGCGCTATCCCAAACAGAACCAAGACGCTATCCTCCAAAAAAAGGAAGCCAATCTGGCGGCCCCCTGCCATAAACAAACTCTACAACAGAAGGAAGAAATTGTTGCAAAAGAGAGTAAAATCCCATGAGTGGAGGAGCTCCCTGGTCAGCCTCAGCAAGAAGCTGAGATCCCTTATAAGATCCTCCTAAGCTAGTTATGAAAACAAGATTGCCACTGATTCTAAGGGCAACCACAAAGCATTCTATAGCTATGTCAAGAATCTCAATGGCAACACCCAGATCTGCTCTGAGTTACAGCACAATGGCACATATATTACAGAACCAACTGATATTGCCAACATCCTGGCAGATAGGTTCAGTGCTAAATTTATCCCCCTCTCACCACCTAAAGGGCCCATATCTATACAGGAAGAATGCAGAGTCCCTGTAATCAGGACTTCACAGGTAAAAGCAGCACTCTCTAAAGCCAAAAGCACAGCATCCGTGGGACCAGACAACATCCCAGGCTGCGTTTTACATGGACTTCAGAACGAACTTGCTCCCCACCTAAGCACCATGTTCAATCATAGCCTCATGTCAGGCTTTGTGCCCACTGAATGGCACACAGCAACAGTTATCCCACTCCACAAAGGGGGAGCCACCACTGATCCTGGGAACTATCACCCTATTAGCCTGACGAGCCTGGTCTGCAAGGCCATGGAACGTATCATCATGGAATTCATAAACAAAGACATTGGTAACCTCCAAACTCTGGACCCCACCCAGTTCAGGTTTGTGAAAGGCAGATCATGCCTCCTGAACCTAATAGTCACCAAAGCCGTAGATGAGGGTAAGGTGGTTTACACAGCCTATCTAGACCTCGCCAAGGCTTTCGACACCATCTCCCATTCTGGAATTATAGCTAAACTCACTAAACTAGGTATAAATCCCTACGTCACAAGATGGGCTGACAATTGGCTCACTGACAGAACCCACACTGTAAATGTTGCAGACTCCAAATCTGACTTCAAACTAGTGACAAGTGGAGTACCACAGGGTTCAGTCCTGGGACCTCTCCTGTTTGGTATCTACTTCTCTGAAGTACAGGCTAACACAGAATGCCTCTGGCTAATGAAGTTTGCAGATGACTGCAAACTAGGAGCTATAGTCGAGTCCCCAAATGATGTGTACATCCTACAGAAGGGCCTCACTGAGACAGATGCCTGATGTCAGAGCCATGGCCTCAAGCTCAATTCCAAAAAGTGCATTGTTATCCCCTTTGGTAAAAAATATTGTACTCATGAACTACCACATAGGCGGCAGTCTTCTTAACACCGAATGTGTGATAAGATACCTTAGGACCCAGATGGACAGTAGTCTCTCCTTTGATAATCACATTGCCACAGTAGTCAGGAAATCCTTCTGCATGGCACACCTCATCACAAAAGGGTTCTCAACCAGGAAAAAAGAGGTCATTGTTCCCCTCTACTCGACACTCATTAGACCTATTATACTGTACAATGCCCCTTTTGGAATGTATCTCATAAGACATCTGCAGCAGCTGGAAAGGCCACAGAAGTACCTCACAAAGAGAATTACTGGCCTCAAACAGATGCCCTACACTGATCGTCTCAAAAAACACCAGCTTTACTCTGTAGCATATTGCCTACTCCGAGGTGATCTCTGCCTAACATAAAGATATGTCAAACCCAGAGCTGATGGACATGCTACACCTAAAGAAATCCCAGTCCCTCCAAGCTACACACTCTAGGGACCTAAACCTTGTTACCACAATAAACAGGACATGCTGGAGGGATAGATTCCTGTCCCAGAGACTCCCCTTACTCTGGAACAAGCTACCCATCTATGTCAAGCAAAGTTCCTCATTAGCAGTCGTCAAGAAAAATCTTGATGAGTGGATAGGAAATAGGAAATACAGCCCGGGGATCATTTATGTGGCTCTGCTCGACAGGGGCACAGGAAATTAACTTTCTTGGGTTGGTGTAAGCCAGGGAACTTTGTTGGCTAGGCTTATTTAGGCTCTCAGGCCGATAGCATAGTACCTATCTATGAACCTATGAACATTTAAAAGCTTTGTGTTATCAACTATTTGGTACTGTGCCCCTTATCCAATTTGTCTTACCTCTCTGTATTCGTCACATATATGGTGTATTTAATTTGTTACACTCTTCATAGCTTGCAGATATTTCCCACACTGTATTTAACTGATATGACATATCTACAACTTCTCTAATATTAGTAGTCTTCTTTCGGCTTTTCCCAGTTAGGGATCGCCACAGCGGAACTCCGGTCCACTAAGGATTGGTAGTTGATTTTTACATGCCGAGTTACCAGCCCTGATGCACAACCTTCAACGAAGGTACGCCCATTCACGCATGTCTGCATGCAGAAGGCGCTCTAGCTGAGAATCGAACCGTACAGCATCTTACTGTGAGGCAACAACGTTACCGCAGCACCACCACTGAGGGTATACAACTTCTCTAATATTATATGCCTAATTTATTAAGACCTGATAATATTTTTTTGACTTTATTGATGATTTCCTGTGCCTTATATAAACACATACCTTAATTAAAGCAGAATTATCACCTGATATGCGACAATTATTTACCTGTAAAATGCTGTGCTTTGTAATCAAGTTTTGGGGAACATTTCTTCCTGTGTCTACTCTAAAAGTTGGTTTGGCCATGCTAGGCTATCTTGGGAGACAGAATATGAATGAACTAATACTACATTTTCCCTGGTGTATTAATTTCCCTGAGAATCTTTACTGATCCATTTCTGTTTTCAAAGCCATACAGCAATGAAAATTATTTTATTAACAACCTTACTGCCATGCAGTATGCCAGTGGCTTAGGCTATGACCTGGAAATGAACTGAATCCTCTTGAGTCCCCTTCTCCTTTGCATGCATAATGTAGCTCTATGCAAGCTACATACAATGTTTCCCTGTCCCCCTTTCTTTGTGTTGTAATGATAATATATAGAAACACCACTCATTTTCCACATCATAAACAGGTGTCTGACACTTACATATTATACATGGGTTCAAAGGTTAAGACTAAGCTGTTGATCCAGAGGACCATGCGTAACCTAGTCACCATATCCCAGCTTGAAGGTACCCACTGACATTACTAATTTATGTCTACTTTTGAGCCCTTTGTAGATAATGTCATTGATCTTGGACACAGCATTCATGATTTGTTTGTAGGTATTCAGATGGAGTGGTGTTGGTGTTCTAATAAATAGGGCAATAGAAGAGTAAAGTTAGAGCTGAATTTGTCCTCTAATATGATGGCTATGTCCTCAAGGGAAGAGAAAGTATTGTTGTTATGTATTAGGTATGAATATTGTTGAGCATTACTTCTAAGGTTTCTGACATAGCTGAATAAGGCTTTGTGATTAAACTTAGTAGAGGTAGGAATTCTGAATTCATACTTACTTTTGGATGACATAACTTTTTTCTGAGTTCTTTGTGGATCTTATTGAGTTTATCTGTAAATGATGAGCTATTGCTTTTGTGGGCCGTGAGTTTCTTCATTTTTTCTATAGTTTGTTTATGTTACGGTTTCACCATAGGGGTTTGTTCCTGAATTTGGCATTTTTTCCTGTGTTATGGGGGCAGATGCCTTGATGCATGCTTCAAGATGGGCATACAAATGCAAAATGTAGCAATGTGTGAGATGAGGGTCAACAAGGTGAGGATGGCACTTAAATTCCATTAGGTCATCAGTTAGTTGGATTAGGTTTCCCTTAGGGTGGTGTCTAAAGGCAGAAGGGTTTTATGGTAAGTCAAGTTTTACTCTCATAGTGAGTGTTAACAAATGATGGTCAGATTTTACCACTGATGTGGTACTGTACGGATTGAGTATAGGATGACAATATTTATTTATTATTTTTTATTGACATTTGTTGACTGGGAAAATCCACTGGGCTTGGGATCCATTTTCAGTGGAGGCCCAGGGAAAAAAGTTCCAAGTTAATGATAATCATTACATGAATTTGTAAGGAAACAATTACTTATAAAACAAGTGAAATAATACAGAAAATTATCTAAACAGCACATATGTTGTAAAAAGGCACAATACAGTGACATTGGAACATTAGCATGTAGGAAAATTATACAGTTAGAAATATTTAACAATACAGCTCAAATTAAACAGTTAGAAATATTTAACAATACAGTTTTTTTGGGGGGGGTAGGACAAGGGAAGGGTAAGTGTAGTGGGAAGGTAGAATTAAAGAGTTAAACTTAAAGGTAAGATAGATATAGTTAGAATCTTATAGCTAGGTGGTGGAATATGTAGATTATAACTGGTATGTATTTAATGGTAGTATTAAATGTATTAAGTGAAAGAAGAGAAAGTGTGTTAAGATAGTTGTATAGATGTGTGGAGCAGGATAATAAAGATTAGGGATAACTCATATGGTATAACAGTATGACATGTACACAAGTATATTCGCTATGTGAAACAGTTTTGCTAGATTAAGGAGGCTGTGGATATGTGTTGCATGTGCAGCTGGGGTTATCAGTGAGATGTTATTTTAGTTTTCTTTTAAAGGAGATTATGTTGTCTAATTCTGTAACTGATGATGGGAGGGCGTTCCACAGCTTAGTTATGGAATGGGAATAGAGGCAGCTACCTGCTCTTTTACTAG
The DNA here is from genome assembly GCF_019279795.1 of Protopterus annectens. Lineage (NCBI taxonomy): Eukaryota > Metazoa > Chordata > Ceratodontiformes > Protopteridae > Protopterus > Protopterus annectens. The sequence continues at coordinate 1,118,737,437 of NC_056728.1, forward strand.
GTTTTGATACTTTAAGTAGGTGTTTGTTGTTAGAACGCAGATTTTTGGATGGGAAGTAAGGTTCAATGATATTTTTCAGGGATGAGCAAAACTCGGGTTTATAAATTTATTTATTTATTTATCTACATTTGTTTACCGGGAAATTCCGACTGCACACAGGTCCTTTTTCAGTGGAGGCCCGGGGAGAAAAGCTCCACAGAAAGACATGGTAGATGGGAAAACAATAACAGTAAAGGTATGTACACAGTAGAGGTGATCATGACATGGAGTAATACAGGACCAAAATCCATACAATTGAGTAATAAGCGCTAATTATAAACATTGAGAAATAAGAAGTAAAACACAGAGCTACAACTTTTCTAGACAGTAACTAGATAACAATAGTAATAGACTAAATGATAATTAAATCCTGGAAGGATTAACAATCAGTGAGTAATTTTCAGCTCAGTTTTCAGTTTTATAGTGATAGAGAGGATAATCTATCTAAATGATACCCTATCTAAATGAGTTTATGGGCAAAGTGGCCTGGCAATGGTGGGTGTGATTTGGTTGGGCTGATGCGAATTTTGCAATCTTATAATAACAGGACTGCAGTTTCTGTTGCAAAGCGTTGTGGAGATTGGGGAAGACAGGAGACCCATAGAGCAAGGTTGGAAAGAGAAGACTTTTTGAAAGTTTTATTCGGATGGATTTGTCTGAGTATTGTTTGTTTCTGTAAAGTTTGCCTAATTTGAAGTGAGTCTTTTTTATTACATTATTAATATGCAAGTCAAAGCTAAGTTTGCTGTCAATAGTAATTCTAAGCAGTTTGGCCTGATTTACTAGCTCTATTTGGGTTTTGTTTATGGAGACTATAGTAAAATTTGTGGGAACAGGTTTCGATGCAAAGATGAGTAGGGTTAAATAAGTGAAACAGGTCCAATATTTGTGGACTGCTAGTTGGAACTGTAACAAGTTGGTCTAAGAAGCTAGCATTAATTAAGTCCAAGAATCTTCATACATATTTATTTGAGATGGTCAAGGTTTCCCAGATAATGGAGGGATAGTTGAAGTCTCCCAAGAGAATAGCACTAGGCTTAATACAGAGGGATGTCAATTTGTTTAGCTATGCCTCATGGGCTGCAAATGACATGGAGGGGATATGGTAGATGGCTATAATATGGTAGTGAGTTCTATTTACTGTGAATTGGATATGGAAAAGGTGAAGGTCATTGTCCTGGCAAAAGAGTCTGGAAGTGAGATGGATTCTTAGGAATACAGACCCCCTCAATAACTGTCATTTTTTGCATTGGGTCTGAAATACTGATTTGCACTGAAACCTCAGAGTGTTGGAGTGCTACTGCTGTTCTAAAAATGTGTTTCAGTAGCTACATAAGTATTTGTTCTTTTAAGAGTTAGGAATGCCTGTAAGGAGTGCAACTTCTTGTTTGGGCTTCTAGCATTGAGCATGTAGGTAATTTGAGGAGACTGATCTTGCCTTAAAAAGGCACTATGGTGGGATGTCCTGGTCAATATATGGAAACCATGAAGAGAGAGGTGCAGGTCATCCATAGCAAAGCAGCCAGCATTGTCAATCCTATCTTCCCAAACTGATATATATTGGATCCCCTCATAATGACACCAGTGGCTAAGACAATAATTATAGGCAGTTAGCTTTTGTTTGCATTGTGGCATCATTCCCGATGATGGTAAGATACTGCTCAATGCTAACTTCACACCACTTTCAGATGTATAGTCTGAGAGCTCCATTATGACCCTCTTCTTATGATCCAAGGAGGTATGGCATGTCTTAATAATTTGCTCCCATGTCTGCAATCATGATGTCATATACATACATAGGGTGGAGGTGTTTGAGGTCCTTAGTGACATTACAGATCCTTGCACCTGAGAGGCAGCTAACCATCACACTGTCTTTGGTCAGCCTAGTGACTATTGGATCTGTTTGTTTGACTATGGAGTCACCTATGGCTAAGACATTACCAGATGGGGTCTATATTAGAACATCGAAGTTTCAAAACTTTGAATGTTCTAATATCGAACCCTATTCAGTGAAAGCTGAAAACACTGAAAATACAGAACAGCAATTTTTTTCCTATGGAAAAAATTTGCTGTTCCAAAACACATACACACAACACAAGCACACCAAACAAACAGCAATCCACACACATACACCTAAAATCTTACACCTAACCCTACACTAAACTATACACACACCACTAACTATCCACTTACCGTAACCCAAACTCTAACCCTAAGGTCTGTCACTATCGCACACACCTTACCCATGCCATAACCCTAACTCACCTACCCCACCCTAACCCTCATGTCCACACAATCGCACACTTACCTGACCTGCGCCCTAACCCTAACTCTCCTACCCCGCCCTAACCCTCACGCCCACACAATCGCACACTTACCTGACCCGCGCCCTAATCCTAACTCACCTAACCCACCCTAACTCTCACGTCCACACAATCACACACATACCTAACCCGTGACCTAACCCTAACTCACCTAACCCGCCCTAACCCTCACGTCCACACAATCGCACACATACCTAACCCGCACCTTAACCCTAACTACCCTAACCCATACTCACTAGCACACTTACCTGAACCTGACCTGTAACTTTCCACCACAGCGCTGAAAATACTGAAGCAACAGAAACAGACAACCAAATTCTTTCCCTAGGAAAAAATTTGGTTTTCTGTTGCTTTGATATTTTCACATTTTGCCGAATAGGGTTCGATATTAGAACATTTGAAGTTTTGAAACTTCGATGTTCTAATATAGACCCTACCAGATATACTGTCTCAGCCTTGCTGCTTTAAGGGCTTTGGCCCACTAGTTAGGTGATCTCTTTTTATAACTGTGTTTTTGTAACCTCTATATGTTGTTAGCCTGTTAATGTGATACTGAGTGTCTTGTATACCAAACTTTGACCTTTGTGGTTTAAACAGGGACTTTTTCAGTACCTTAGAGTAAGAAAGATTATTTGTTTGTCTAGGACATGATGGGTGTGGCTGTGTGATGTGGATGTCAGCACTGCCAACATGCTGGGTATTGTCTATGGTCCTTGAAGAGTGGCTGGATTCCAAGGTTAGTCAATTCTTGTATCTATCACATCTGGAATCAACTACAGCAAGAATCAATTAGTTATCGGTGAGCATGAAGCCATTATTGCATTGCCTCAGTGTTCCTATTGCTATCAGGCTGACAACAGAGGATGAGCTAAATTGTGACTTCATGACATTTAGTGCCTAGTGAAACAGGCATTACTATTGACAGGTAATAAAGCGAACTGATAGGAATGGTTTATATACTCGAACACTAGAATGAGCAATGAGTCAAAGCACCAGAGTTATAATTACATACATAATGTACCAATAAATGAACCATACAAAAGTCAGTATAAAGTGTAGCAGCAGCTATATTTGTGAAGTAATGACTACTAACTTGACTTGATGCCTTAAAAATAGTTTAGTAGAAGTGATTTGGCAAAGGTGCCACAACAAAGTCTGAATACAAATGATTTAGCTCGAGTGCCACCCCAGTGGGTTAGTACAGTGATGAGACAATCAGGGGCAACTGGGCTCAGGCTTGGAATGCCTATAGACAGCAAATGATGAGTGTAACAGAAAGTAATAGTAACTGCAATAAGTAATTATTTTTTGAAAACAACAAACTATAAATAGGCTCAGATACCTCAACCGCAGTTTTAGTACAAATTTACAGAAAATAGCAAGAATTAGACTTAGGGTCATAATCCCCATAGCTAACAAAAGCAGTATAAGATACAATAAACAGAATGCCTACAGCAAGAGGGAAATCATCCCTAATAACATAACCCAGTGTGGCATTTCTGTACCTTCAGATAACTTATGTTGTTTATTCCAGTGAGCTTTCTGTACTTAGTGTTTCACAAAATCACTGTTGCCAGTCATACCTATCAACCTGTTATCACAAGTATTCTGGACAAAAGCAAAACAACAGTGAGACAAAGGCCCAAAACGAGAGACACCGTTTAAATATTGCTCTGATAAACTTTGAACATTCTGAGAATTACAGGTTTTGCATTAACATTTTATAAGGAACATACTAAAAATATGAGGTAAAAATCTGAATATTCTGCAATATTCTCGACAATTAAGAAGTGTACCCCATTTCCACACAATTTAAACTCTTTACTTCAAGTCTGTGCCAGAAATTGACTATTTCTGTTTAGAATTCCTTTCTTGGTAGCTGTCTCAGATCCATTGTGATTCTGACATTATCTATACAGATACCCTTGTTTCACATTACAAGACATATAATGAACAGCAAGCATGCATACATAGCTGGACTAAACTATGTGGTTATTACACACACTGTCTCACACAATATCAGATTGTTTCTTATGCTACAAATGGTGAGTTATAACAACAAGCTGACATTTTAATTATCACTAAAAAGAATACAATATTGCGCAGATGGCGTCAAGAGAGGGGAACATGTCACTCCATTGAAGATAGTTTCTGCAAATGTAAATAAAACAAAAGCAGTTTACAGAAACTACTTTTGTCAACAGTGGAGATTGCCTTTTTCTTCACTGTTGTGCGACCTAAGAGTTGGTATAGATAATTCTGTGGGGTGTGGGGAGTGTCCCCCCACATAGGGGATGCAGTGGGGCTTGCCCCTTCAAAAAATTCTTTAAATGTTTGTTAAAGGTGGTTTCATTTTATTTGCGTTTGCCAAAACTGCCTTCGACAAATCGAGATGAATCCTTGAAAGAGTCATTAAAGCACTTGTCTACAGATTATGTAAAAAGAAGAATTATGCTGGAAAAAGGAAAGCCCAAGGGCATACTTTGTTTGTTGCCTTGCCGTTTGTATTACTGTGCAATTTGATGTTTCTGTTATCACATTTTATGCAAAGAACTTTCATCTTCAAACTTCCTGCATCTGTTTTCAAAATACTGATTTGCCTCCAATTAATAATACTTTTGTTCCTTCATTTTTATCATCTTATGCACACACAAATATGGTCATTCATGAATCCAGTTAGAACACAAGACCAGAGTCCTCATCCCTTTTGGAATGAGGCTTCACCATACCCTCTTTATTTTATATATATATATATATATATATATATATATATATATATATATATATATATATATATATATGTGTGTGTGTGTGTAGCCAGCCAGGAGAATAAACTAGATACTTCACAAGTCTTTTCAGGAAATAAAAGAGGGTGGACATATGTTGCATTCTTTCCTTAACTAGATATTCTGATATGCAGCTTTTATTTTATCACTGGTGATTACCTTCCAAAAGCTGTTGCAATTTTTTTCTCATCATATATTGTTGTAGGTGTACTTCTCAGATAGTTAGTGGCTGTCATATTTAAAGTTAGTCATATTTTCTGTTGTCAGCAAATTGTGTCCATCACTTACTGTTGGGACAGGCAGTTCTGATACAAAAAGTACAGGACACTTTCTCATGGTCTTTTGCTGACAGATATTTGGGCTCATGTCCCACATTGCTTTGCAGTTTGCTCATATAGCAGCACCTTTACCTTGTCTGACAAGAAAATAAAGTTTCTGTAATGACAGCTCTAGTAACATCAAAGGGCTGCTGACTGTCTCATTACCACATCCTGCCAGATGAGTGTAGTTGATCTGAGGACATTCATTTCTCAGCTTTATGAGCTGATACTTCTACAGAAATTACAAAAATACCAAACAAAGTAAATTAAGGCATGAACGTCCACACCATAAAGTTTATTGTAAAGCTTTCGAGTCAACACTCTTTCTCAATACTAATAAAATCATCATAAAACAATCATTATATATACAGTGCCAGCCAATCACATCACACAAACAAAAAATTAGTCAATTAGTTCACTTAAAATTAAAATACTTCATTATAAAAGCATATGGTGTGGATGTTCGTCTCTTGATTTGCTTTGTTTGGATTATTAAGACACATTCAGTTGTTGGCTCTACCTGCTTGTTCATTTCAGTTACAAAAGTAATTATAAAAGTAATTCAGGTCTGTTAAAACTCCATTTGAACAGTCAGTTTAAATAAACTTGGCATTGGAACTAGTCCATGCGCAAAATAATCATCGGTCTGGTGCACAGACCATACTTACTCAATGCGTGGTGGTACAGTGCAAGCTCTCCATATCTACTAGCAGAAGGAGTGTCAGGAGGGTCAGTGTTCAGCCTTGAGTTTGTAATAATGGTTTTATGGTACATTATCCTTTACTCACTGTAAAGGTCAGTTCATTTAGCTTTGTTCAGATATGCAGTACATGATGTCTAACTTAAATGTACCATAGCTATAGTAAGCTATCCTTTCAGTCAGCCTTACCTCCTTGTAAGCATATTGCTGATGTCTACTGTGGATGCATTAGTGGAAAATGTGCTCCAAGACCCCCCCTAGAGAAGTCAGTAGACAATATCCTTCATTCCTCTCTCTTTCTAGCTCGCTGCTGCAGCACCTGGGCTGCTAATTAAGTTCAAGAAGGCTGGGATGCAGTCAGAGCTCAATTTATCTGCAGTACAGAGCCATCTCTCTTTCCTCATAATTAAGCTCAGAAAATATTAGACAAAAATGAAACACTTCATTAAGTTAAATAATGCCACATTGGTGGAGGTAGTGAATTGATTAGATATCTAGTCATTATCCACATTCAATGCTTACATTCACTATAACAATAAAGTAAAAAGCTGTTCAGGATGCTATGCAGACTATGCAGCTCCCTGCCTTCTGAATCTAAGGTAATGGCTGCTCAAGCCCTTCCCCTCTGGTTCTGATATGGAGCTGCCTTATGCACTTCATAAAGTGGCATGCCTTTAGATACTACAACTGTTTCACTCTCAAAAATTAGAGTGTCTGGAACAGAGTAGTAAATTTAAATATAAACAATCGCTTTGCCACAGACTATTCTACCCAAAACGTTTATTTTCTTTTGCAAAATGTGTTCATTAGTCTGACCTTCTAGGAAAAATAGACCATCTAGTTATGCAGGCTTCATGTGTTGTATCAGCAAAACAGAAAAAAGATGTTTCTGCCTTCATTCACTGTCTGTTTGATCTTTTGATTACATTCCTATAGAACTTAATGAAAGCTGGAAGTGCATCTGTGGAAGTACCAGAAACATCTTTCATTCCATGCTCCACCTGTACCTTCTGGAATGTATGATCATTTTAACTGCCAAACTACTACATACAGTGATTTCTAATTATGAGAAGGTGAAACATCAGGATCCTTCTATGGAAAAGTACATCTTGCTGTGGTAGTGTCAGATATGTGGGTGCATAGCTTAACGATGTACATGCCATACAGTACATTGACATTCCACCGAGTTCATTTGGAATAAAGACTTCATGAGTATTAGATAGCAGGATTGGCATCTCTTATCTTTAAATATTGTTTATTAAAACTACTCACATAACATGGTGATAGAGCAGAGAAGTATCTGCCAGAACTTAAGAAACATATCTGCAGAAAAAGAATGACTATATTTGTTGTCAGGAGTCTCTTGTGAAGCCCAGTCCTTCTACACAGTGTCATACTGACTTCTGGGGTGGGGGGTGCTTTTTGTTTAATCTTCTGCATTATGAATGACTCTCCACTCTTTAAATTCCTTCACCTAAGTAGACCCAGTGCCAAAACAAACACCCATTGTAGAGACCTAAACCTAAAACTATCACATCAACAACACCAAATGGCATGACAGATGCATAATGGAACATACATCCTATTTCTGGAATAGACTGCCCTTATGTATTAACCAGAGCCTAGCAGCATTTAACCAGGCTGGATGGGTGATATTTTTTTTACCCAGGATATGTGTAGAAAGTCTACTTAATGGGGGACATTGTTAGTCTCTCACAGTATTGAGTGATATGGCTGAGCTTCTGTATGGTCTCCTTTGGATGTAAGTTTAGTAAAAATCTGTGAACCTCATTGGAACCACAGATTCATATTTTTTGGTGGAAATGTGACTCAGATGTAACCACCTGGAACTCTTGGACATGAAGGAAACATAATTAAAAACTGGATGCTTTAGATACAGAAATTTGATTTATTCGTCACTGCAAGTACATTAGTCAAGTTTGAAAAAGTACAGTGTATTCCATTTCCACATCTTGCATTAGACTCATTCACTTTTTTTGAAGAGAAGAAGAGCAAAATAGCAGCACTGAGTGATATATTCAGTGACTAATGTGAGCCCAGAAATACCTTTCCATTTATTAGACAATTATCTAATAGAATACAAGGTCCTATGTAGACTATAGATGCTTATGTTTTTCAGATGAAGGGCAGAGACAAAATCTGCAGATTTGGAGAGTTGTATGACCAGGGGAGCCCAGAGGATTTTTTTGCGGGGGGGGGGTGCAAACCCAGAGCCCCCCCACTCAGCCCTCCCAAGCAGCCCCCCCCACACAGACACCCACCTACACACACAGCCATTCCAGTGTCCCACTACTTGGCTATTTCTCCCCAGTTGCCATAAACACTGTTCAAAACTCTCAATGTGCATACAGTTTTATGGTTTACTTCTACAATTATTACAGATATTTGGACTTCATTTGCAACTTTTATTTCAAATTGTATAGCACAAACACTGATAGACATTTGCTAAACAAAGCAATAGTCTTACAATGAAAACAGACTTACATTAAAATTTCTCTACCTTTGAAACTCACATTCACTGAAACAGCATTGAAACCCACATTCAAAGAAAATGCGTCTGGCAAGTGGTGGGTAAAGTTTACCTTTGGGCTGTTTTCAAATCATAGGCCCCTTGCACACATTTTTTGGACCATGTAAAAGGCCTGTGATTCACCTTCCTGACTGTATTAATTATAGGTTCATAGGTAGGTACTAAGCTATTGGCCGTAGGGCCTATAAAAGCCTAGCCAAAAAGGTACCAGGGCTTTCGCCACCCAAGAAAATTATTTTCCTGTGCTCCTGTTGAGCAGAGCCACAGAGGTGATCCCTGGGGTGAATTTCCTATTTTCCATCCAATCATCAAGATTTTTCTTGAAGAGTGCTAATGAGGAGCTTTGTTTGATATAGATAGGTAGTTTGTTCCAGAGTATGGGAAGTCTCTTGGACAGGAATCTATCTCTCCAGCATGTTCTGTTTATTCTAGTGACAAGGTTTAGGTCCCTAAAGCGTGTATCTCAGAGAGATTGGGATTTCTTTAAGTGGAGCATGTCCAACAGCTCTGGGTTTGACATAGCTTTGTATGTTAGGCAGAGATAGCCTCTGAGCAGGCGATATGCAACAGAGTAAAGCTGGAGTTTTTTGAGACAGTCTGCATAGGGCATCTGCTTGAGGCCAGTAATCCTCTTTGTGAGGTATTTCTGTGGCCTTTCCAGTTGTTGTAGATGTCTTGTGAGGTACATATCAAAAGAGGCGTTGTACTCTATAATGGGTCTAATGAGTGATGAGTAGAGGGGAACAATTATCTCTTTTTTTCCGGATGACAAACCTTTTGTGATGAGGTGTGCCATGTAGAAGGATTTCCTGACTACTGTGGTGATGTGATTATCAAAGGAGAGACTACTGTCCACCTGTGTCCCAAGGTCTCTTATCACACTTTTGGTGTTAAGTAGACTACCACCTATGTGGTAGCTCAGGGGTACAGAGTTTTTACCAAAGGGAATGACAATGCACTTTTTGGCATTGAGCTTGAGGCCATGGCTTTGACACCGGGCATTTTTCTCCATGAAGCCCTTTTGTAGGATGTCCACATCATTAGAAGTTTTGATTATGGCTCCTAGTTTGCAGTCATCTGCGAACTACGTCAGCTAAAGACCTTCTGCGTTAGTCTGTACTTCAGAAAAGTAGATACCAAACAGTAGAGGACCCAGGACTGAACCCTGTGGTACTCCACTTGTCACTGGTCTGAAGTCAGATTTGGAGTCTGCTACTTTCACAGTGTGGGTTCTGTCAGTGAGCCAGTTGGCAACCCATCTTCTGACATAGGGATTTATACCTAGTTCAGTGAGTTTATCTATAATTCCAGAGTGGGGGATGGTGTCAAAAGCCTTGACGAGATCTAGATAGGCTGTGTGAACCACTTTACCCTCGTCTACAGCTTTGGTGACTGCTTCAAAGAAATCTATCAGGTTTAGGAGACATGATCTGCCTTTTACAAACCCGAACTGGGTGGGGTCCAGAGTTTGGAGATTACCAATGTCTTTATGTATAAGATCCATGATGATATGTTTCATGGCCTTCCAGACCAGGGTCATTAGGCTAATGGGGCAGTAGTTTCAAGGCTCAGTGGTGGCTCCCCTTTGTGGAGTGGAATAACCATTGCTGTGTATCATTCAATGGGCACAAAGCCTGAGGTGAAGCTATGATTGAACATGGTGCTTAGGTGGGGTGCCAGTTCATTCTGCAGTTCATGTAGAACAAAGCCTGGGATGTTGTCAGGTCCCATGGATGCTGTGCTCTTGGCTTTGGAGAGTGTGGGTTTTATCTGTGCAGCCATGATTACAGGAACTTTGCATTCTTCTGGTATAGAGATGAGCCCTTTAGGGGGTGAGAGGGGGGTAAAGTTAGCACTGAACCTATCTGCCAGGATGTTGGCAATATCAGTTGGTTCTGTATATTTAGTGCCATTGTGCTGTAACTCAGAGCAGATCTGGATGCTGCCATTGAGATTCTTGACATAGCTATAGAATGCTTTGTGGTTATCTTTAGAATCAGTGGTGATTTTGTTTTCGTAACTAGCTTTGGAGGATTTTATGAAGGATCTTAGCTTCTTACTGAGGCTTACCAGGATGTTCCTCCAATCATGGGATGTTACTCTTTTTTGAAACAGTTTCTTTCTTCAGTTGTAGAGTTTGTTTATGGCAGGGGACCACCAGATTGGCTTCCTTTTTTTGGAGGATAGCATCTTGGTTCTGTTAGGGATAGCATGATCCATCCACTCGTGTAAGTGCATTTGTGTAGGATTCAGCAGTCGTACCTCTATTGTCCATCTGCATGGGTGTCATGAAGTTTGCCACTTCTGTCTTAAGAAGCATGAAGTTGGCTTTGGAGAAATTTTTTACGGTGGTTTCCCTAATGGGGTTGGGGGCGGGATGTGGATGTCTAGGGTGATTAGCTTGTGGTTGGATCTGACCAAAGAGGACTTGACCTCTGGTGTGGAAAACCGGTCGCCCATGTTGGTAATGACCAGGTATAGGATATTGCTACCCCTGGTGGGGGTGTGGATAAGTTGATTCAAGGCATTGGAATTTATGAATTCCAGAAAACGTTGAGCAAAAGAGTTGGTACATGAGTAGTTTTCCCAGGTAATGGTGGGGTAGTTGAAATCACCCATTATTAGGGTGTTGGGTTGTACCCTAATATTTTCCAGTGTATCAAGAAATGAGGAGTGGGAATCCTGGTGCATGGTGGGAGATGGTAGCAAGTTACAATTTGGATTGCGGTCCTTCCCAGAGTTAATTGCATTTGGATAATCTCTGATGCATTATGCTGAGCAACTAGCCTAGTGGTGTGGATATCCTTAATGAATATGGACACACCTCCACCTTTAGTGTTTCAGTCCAGGTTAGGTGGCCAAAATGTGGGGTATGAATTATATCCTGGTAATGCAGGGGTGCTCTCTAGAGCCTTGAACCAGGTCTCTGTCACTGCACAGATGTCGATGTTCTCCATTTTAAGGAGTGCCTCAAGTGAATGCATTTTGAGGTTTAGACTTCTAGCATTGAGTAGCATTACCCTTAGAGTTTGCTTGCTTGTACCTGTTAAGGTGGTAAATTTGTCATTTTAACCTTGCCTAAAAAAGGCACTATAGAGGTGGCAAGAGCCTTAGCCAGTATCCGGAATCACCAGGGTGACAGGTGCAGGCCATCTCTGGCAAAGCATTGTGGCCTGTCGATCATGTCACCCCAGGCAGACAGATACTGGATCCCCTTAGAATGACACCAGAAGCTTAGCCAATTGTTGAAGTCAATCATTTTGTCCTTGTACTGTGGTAACATTCCGGGTGATGGCAGGATGCTACTCAGGACTAGCTTCATACCTATCTGGCCTATAAGATCAGAGAGCTCCTCCATGTTTTTTTTCATGTAGTCCAGGGAGGTACATCTCAGGTCATTCACACCAACATGGACAATGACAGACTAATATTTGTACTTGTTGTGGAGTGACCTGAGTGCATGCATTACGTGGAGGATCCTGGCACCTGTCAGGCAGCTGACAGTAAATTTCTCCTTGTTTAGCCTGGTGAGTGGAACATCAGTGTGCCTGACTATAGAGTCGCCTATGACTAGAGTGTTGGGTACATTGTTATGCCTTATGGGCTGTGGTTGAGTGGCACACTGAATCTGTGGGCTATGTGTTATTTGGATTGTGTTGGAGGGTGGAGGTTGCTTGTGTTTCTGGTTTGGAGGTCTCTGTTGCTTGAGCAGATTTTTATTGAGAGCCTCCGTGAATGTAGGCATGTGTTTTATGTTTCTATGTGTGTGTTTTGGTGGTGTAGGTTTTGAGGGACTATGTGATGAGTGTGGTGTGGTGCAAGTATTTACCTTCTCCTTTTGACTGTCTAGTCCAGTCTTGGGTGAAGAGAGCTTTGCTTCCAGTTTGGCTATATAAGTGCATCTCTCACAGGTTGTAGTGTTGGGTGGTAGGAGGAGAGGGTTGTCTGTGTACATGAGGCAATTGCTGCATTGTCCCAAGATGCCCAGGTTAATCAGGTAGACAGGAGAAAACATCGGGAGCTAACCCTTAGACATGCCTGGTTAGGTGCTTATTTATTAAGTACTAAAAACTGTTTTCCTCTAGACAAGAGAGGAAAGTTGAGTGCTGTAGTAATTTGTAGCTTATTTAGTGGTTACAATGAGTTCTGAACAAGTGCTGAGCTCAAAGAAACAGATTTTAGTGCTAAAACTAATAAACTGGCTCATTCTAAGGGAAAATTTGAAGAGCAGACTTTATGGCACCAGGAATAGTTTAACCCTAGTTAAGCAGTGATGCATAAAGTGTATATATATATATATATATATATATATATATATATATATATTTAATATAACAGTAGCAAATGAGCAAACTGATTTAAACAAATGAACCAATTAACCAATAAAAAGCTAAAAACTGAGCCCCGTTCCAGCAGTCTTCAATCAGACAAGTTTTAACTGCACACTCCTGCCACTAGGGTGCAGGGGAACCTTCTCCAAAAAAAGATGGTCTGGATTAGTGCTCAAGTTATACAAACAAAGCTAGATTCAGCAGGTCTGAATTTAGTCTATGCTACAGCAAACAAGGTGTACCAATTTCAAAAAGAAACAGTTCATATAAGTAGGCACAATAAGCCTTTAACCAGAAACTCTCAGCTCAGAAGGGCAGAATCTACCCTCTTTTCCCACAAGATTGCAGACCACACCTTAGTAATGTAAAATAAATGACTCAAAGCCCAAATGCTTAAACCAGAACTAATACAATTTTAGAATAACAGACACTAAGCCTTCACTCAGCAACTCCCAACTTAGAAGAATGTAAGCTACCTGTCCTGCCACAACAGTGCAGACCACAAACATTCTTAATGTAAAATAACTGGTCTGAAGCCCAAGTGCTTCAAGCAAAGGCTTAGAATAACAGTTGCAATTTAATCAGGCTATTAACAAGCAGTAATAAATGCAGCAGAATAAATGCAATTAAGTACTTTTAAGAACAAGCAGCAAAAGCAAAATAAAGTAATAAAGTGGGGAAAAACACAAATACAATAAAAGCAGATAAATAAAGTGCAATTTTTTTGTATAACAATAGAAAACAAGCAAACTGATTTAAACAAATTACCCAAATTAACCAGTAAAAAAGCTCAAAACTGAGCCCTGTTCCAGCAGTCTTCAATCAGACAAGTTCTAACTACACACTCCTGCCACTAGGGTGCAGGGGAACCTTCTCCAAAAGAGATGGCCTGGATTAGTGCTCAAGTTATACAAACAAAACTAGATTCAGGATGCCTGAATCTAGTCTATGCTACAGCAACCAAGGTGCACCAATTTCAGAAATCAACATTTCAAATATGCAGGCACAATAAGCCTTTAACCAGAAATTCCCAGCTCAGAAGGGCAGAATCTAGCCTCTTCTCCCACAAGAGTGCAGACCACAAACCTTCTTAATGAAAAATAACTGGCCTAAGCCCAAGTGCTTTAATCAGAACTAATACACTTTTAGAATAATAGACAATGAGCCTTCAATCAGCGATTCCCAACTTAGAAGGATGTAAGCTACCTGTCCTGCCACAACAGTGCAGACCACAAACCTTAATGTAAAACAACTGGTCTGGAGCTCAAGTGCTTAAACCAAAAGGCTTAGAGTAACAGTTACAATTTAATCAGGCTACGACCAAGCAGTAATAAATGGAGCAGAATAAATACAATAAATACAGCACCACTTGTCAGAGAGTGTTTTAAATTTATAGTTTTGAACATGTTTCCAGTAAGCAATGAAACAAAACATATGAACCAATAATGACAAACTGCCCAATTCAGAACATTTCAACCATAAAAGGCCACTCAAACTTCTGTCATTACAATCCACAAACATCAGTCAATATGCACAATCTATGCAGAAGTAAGTCATCTGAATAATTCCACATTAAAGAGATCTGAAACTAATAAAGAGGTTGTTGCTAGAAAACAACTTTATATTTCACTGTTTCATCTGCAAATTCAGTGCCTGCTGCCCTTGAAGAATAAATTGCCTGTGTTACATTAAAAAAAAATAGTAAGCTGGTATATTGGAATAGGGAATGGGTGGCAAGCTGAAAAACAGGTTCATAGTTACTAGGCATCTCATCCGAAGGAGGACATTCTCAGGACTGCGGCATCCCCCCTTTAAACTACAAATCTACATGCTGTGGAAGTAGAAGCTCTACTTCAAGATGCAAATATGCTACCTTCTGTGCTACTAACACTGCTTTAAAATTCTATACCACAATAGTGATACCATTTGCAAAAGAAAACAGTTGCACATTTTAAGCAGACTTAGCATGAGCGGCAGTAAACTTCTCTTCCCTTAAAGCTCACAATTCCTTGAAAATGCACTTGAAAATAAATTCAAGCTGTTACTCTAACTAGGGCATTTCACTCTCTCTCATACATATACACCTCAACCTCTTAGTGCAAGAAATCTGGACAAAGCCTAAAATAATCAGGGACAGATTATAAATATTGCTCTCATGAACTTAGAAAATTGCTAGAATAACAGGATTTGTGTTAGTATGCATTTTTCTAAAGGATATGACGTCTAAAACTCAAATGTCTGTTTTTATTTAGCAACTTCAATCCTTTTTAGGAGGATTATTGGGAAAATATGGACCTCCCTCTTACACACACACACACACACACACACACACACACACACACACACATAAACGCACACACACACACACACACACACACACACACACACACACACACACACACACACACACACACACACACACACACACACACACACATACCATACCTCTTAATCTCTTAGCAAAAGAAATCAGGAGAAAGCCTGTTATAATGTTGGGGACAAAGGCCCAAAATTAGGGAAACATTTAGAAAGTTGTTAAATAACAGAATTTGTGTTAGAATGCATTTTCTGATGGATATGTAGTCTGAAACTCTAATTCATTTCATTATTTAGTCATTTTAATCCTTAGCACATCCCAGTGGTTTATCAAAAGAAAAACAACTGAATTTTTATGACAAACAGACCAAAATATAAGGCAAAAATATGGACATTTTGTGATGATCTGTACAGTTGAGAGGTATGATACACACATACATCCCCCCTACCATCTTAGAAAGTGGATAGAACCACAAGGTTTGCATTAGTATGCATTTTCTGAGGATATGAAGTCTAAAACTCAAATGTCTGGCATTATTGTCTGACTTCAGTCCTCAGTGATTTGCCAGTTAAACACAATTTTATGAGAAACAAACCAAAAATATGAGGCAAAAATCTGGATAATTGCGAGTTATGAACCCGACTCTTACACACATTCATACCCCCTCTTACTTACACACACACACACACACACACACACACACACACACACACACACACACACACACACACACACACACACACACACACACACACACACACACACACACACACACACACACACACACACACACACACACACATACACATCCCTACCTCCCCCTTACACACACACACACACACACACACACACACACACACACACACGCACGCACACACACACACACACACACACACACACACACACACACACACACACACACACACACACACACACACACACATAGACCTATTCTTATAATCACACACACACACACACACACACACACACACACACACACACACACACACGCACCTCTACCTTTACCTACCTACTTCTTACATACACGCATACACACCCCTACCTACCTACCTTCTTCTAACATCCACACACCCCTACATATTTCTTACATGTACACACCTCTTAAACACAAAAACACATGCACACACCTACCTCTCACTTGTGCATTTGTCCGCAGTCCAAATGTTTTCTGGAATTCAAATTCTGCATGGGCGCAGAAGATGAAGACATAAACCATCAGTCTCACACATGCAGAAGCATCTGTGGAACTGGATGCAAAGGGCGTTTTAAAGAAGAATGCCCTTAAAAATAAAAACATATTTTTTTTTTTATTAAAAGAAGATTAATATCTCAGCCAGCCAATTCCAGGGGGGTGCAAGTGCACCCTCTTCCACCTGCCTGCGGACACTCTTGTGTATGACTGACTAATAAGAGATAAAATAATTTGTGGTACAAGAAGTGAAGAAACAAAGGGCATACTATTAAGAAAACAGATCTGACTTTAACAAAAGTGTGGAAGTATGCAGAGCAAGTGAAATTACTAGCATACAGATAAAATTATTAACCAATAAAAATAATATGTACAAAATATAATGGAATAATATGGCAGGAATGAGAAAATAGATATGTTGTAACAGTAATTAATAAGAAAAAGAGCACTGTAAGGATAGACTGATCACTCATATTTAATTCAAGTTTATAGCAGAAGAGGCTATTCACATGAGATAAGTTCATGTTACCATTCTTGCAGAATCTCCATTAAAAGAACATTTTGCAAAGATGTGTATAAACAAAAACAAGTACATTCAAAAGAATTTGCATATAATTGGACAGAAGCATACAAGTTAAACACGTTTTGGTACTGTTAAGTGAAAATACTTGTTATATTGAAATCTGAAAATGTAACTGAATGTGCATTGAAATGAGTGCAAGTTGGACTGCTGGGAAAATGCTAAGAATTAACAGACAACTGTAGAACTTAAACTAGACACATTTATCTTGTCACAAAATACTTTTTAAGCAGCATGAGTTAGATGGTTCTAATGGATGAAATATATGTACTCTCTTAATCATTTCTGACCACCATTAGTTCACAATTTGCTGATGTCAATATAAAAATAATAAAAAAAGTTCAGCTTTTTTAAATAGTTACACTTAAAGAAATTAATTCTGTTAATATTTTGAGTTGTGTGGCTTATGAGAAACTAGAAAAGATAAAAAAGAATTTATTGTAAGAACATAGACTGCACTTGTTCAAAATCAGTCACAGAGTTACAGACACCAGAACAATAGCAATGATAACCTTTATGACTACGCTGATTCATTCACAGGTTTAGGAAGTTAGCCAGGAGAGTGTCACATAAAAATAAGAACTGATGTACTGCCAATGATACATTCTACTAGAAGCATGCCTCTCAACCATCCAGATTTTTGGCTCATATTTTTGGTCTGTTCTTCATAAAATTTGTGGTTTTCTGAAAAATCAGTGAGGACTAAAGTCACGTAACAGTGACAGATATTTGAGTTTCAGGCTTCATACCCTTCAGAAAATGGATGTTAATGAAAAAATATTATTCCAGCAACTTTCTAAGTTTATCAGAGCAATATTTAAAATCTAGCCTTATTTTTGCCTTTGCCCCCACCCCTTTATTTTTGGCTTTTTCCAGATATCTTGCAAGAGGTTGACAGGTATGCCTGGAAGAGTTCCAGAAACTGCAGAGAATGGCAAACTTAGGTATTGTTTAAGAACCAATTATTGCCAAGAGAATTGATGGATTCTGTGTTCATTGTTTTGAAGAAAGACAATATTTGCATATGTATTAATTGAAAAAAAATGTGAATAAACTGATTAAAAGAGAACATTACCCAATGTTTATATTTCAAGAATTGGTTTAAAGGATGCCAGATATTTTCTTCTAACTATTAGATGCAAACTAGAGTTCAGGCAGATAAGGCTAGATGAAATAAGCTCAATAATTTCTACATGTCTTAAGACTCTCAAAAGATATACACATCTTTTAGATTTTTTTTGTTATTTTGTCAGCACCGGGTGTGTTCCAAGTGGGTTTCCCAATTAACTGAAAGTTTGGAAGGCATTGTAAACATCAATGCTGATGTATTACAATTCAGTACATCCAAGTGCAAATACATGTTTTTTTAGGAATGCATATTCACTAAGTTAATTCCATGTCTGAAACACCCTACCTATAAAGAAAGACTGCAGAGGTAGAATGTATACAATATAACATAAAGGCTGCTGCATGGTAAGCTATGTATAGACTGGATTATTCCAGCAACTTTCTAAGTTTATCAGAGCAATATTTAAAATCTAGCCTTATTTTTGCCTTTGCCCCCACCCCTTTATTTTTGGCTTTTTCCAGATATCTTGTAAGAGGTTGACAGGTATGTCAGAAACAATGAAAGTCATAATGGACTGTTAAACTTCTGAACTATAGGAGTTTATCCACATGGATGCATACAGAATAAAATAAAACAATAAAGCATGATGAGTTTATAACTCAGTCCTTACGTAGACGTTGGAATGAACTGCCTGAAACAATCAAAGTTTTTACAATTTTAGATCTTTTTATGGTTAGGCTAGAGTTGGCAAAAGGGGCAACATTTTAATTATGATACTTTATAGTCAGTGTTGTATGATGACCTTCAGGCTTGAACAATGTTTTTTGAACTTATAAATTTATTAATTTATTAATGAAGGATCAAACATGAGAAGAGAATGATATGGTGCTGCACAGCTGCAGAATTAAAACAACATCAAATAAGAGCAGACATCATACTGAAAAATCTAAAATACACAGGTCATATTCTAATGTCAGATGGTATAAAACTTGGTCCAGAAGAAATAAAAACAACCATACAAAATGTCTTGGTCATAGAAGAAACAGTAATTACAGAGATTTATAAGAATGATGTGTAATACATTATCTTGACAAGTTTGCAAATGTTTGTACTTAGTATGGAATAAATATGTTTTTAAGAAGAATGTTAGAGCAAAATATATCCTGGAAATACAGCTATACATTTTGAAATACTCAGGAAATTAGTTGCAGATGCTCCAGTGTTAAAGCATTATGTTGAAGAAGCTATTTATAGATTCACATGTTCATAGGTAAGTACTAGGCTAGTTGCCATTGCACGTCTATCCAATTTCCCTTTTGGTGCGTGAATTAATCTCCCATTTTGTGTTAGATTGGCCTTGCCTATCCCATGGTTGATAATTATATATTATTCCTAATGATAATAACTGAGATCATACCACAGATAATTTGAGGGGACCGATGTATTGGATAAAGTATTTAGGAGTTGCCTCCATACATTTTAGAACAGGGGGTAGTCTTGGAGTAAATTTTCTGTTTCCCATACATTGATCATAGTTGTGCTTATATATGGACAGGGAAGACTTTTGTTTTACATGAATGGGAAGTCTGTTTTAGAGTAGCAGTATCCTCTGAGAGATACACCTGTCCCTCCAAACTGCTCTGTTGATATTGCAGTTTAGATTCCTAGACCAAGTATGTCTGATAACATTTAACTAACTGATTTGCAGTAAATCCATCTGTAATGAGTTGGAGGATGCCTTGTATGCCACCTCTGTAGTATACTGAGTTTAGTGACAGGAGGCTGAGTCTGTCCATGTAGGACATATTGTTTAGGCCTTCATTCCTTTTAGCAAGATGTCTCTGTGGTCATTCCAGATGTTGCTTGAGTCTGGAAAGATACATGCCAAAAAGGGCAATATACTCAATGACTGGCTTAATGAAAGCTGACTAAAGTGGTTAATGACATTCCTAGATCTAGACACAATCCTTTTGTTTATAAGCTGTGCAATATAACAGAACTTTCTTATGACAATGGACACGTTAGTCAAATGTTAGGTCACTGTACACATAACCTCCCAATTCCTGACCAGCTGGGTCACCTTTTAGGGTTGTATTGTCAATGTGGTAGTTCTGTGGGGTAGATAATATCCCAAAGGATATAATAATGCATATTTACATTTAGTTTCAATCCATGATTTTGGCACAAGTTATGTATTTGGACAAACCTTCCTGCAGGATGGCTCAGTAATTTAGGGATTCAGTGACTGCTCCTAGCTTGCAATAATTTACAAACATAGTCAGCCAGAGCAATTTGGTGCATACTTTTATTTCAGAGAAGTAGATACCAAACAGCAGAAGCCCCAGACACGGAATCCTGGGCAACTTCACTGGTGACTGGTCTCTTTGTGGAGGTAACTTCCCCTATTTTAATTTCCTGTGATGCAGCTGGTAATTCAGTGGGTGACATATGTATATGTCTGCATGGGAGATTGGATCAAAAGCTTTGGCCAAGTTGAGGTATGTGGGGTGCACCATTTTACTTTTATACATTGCTTTGTTGACCTTTTCAAAAAGTCTTCCAGGCTGAGTAAGCATGACTTGCCCTTGACAAATCCAAACTAAGATGGATCCAGTGTTTGGAGGTCCCCATGTCCTTTTTGATTAATTCCATGATAAGACTTTCCATGGCTTTGCATAGGATGCCTGTCAGACTTATAGGTCTGTAATTGCCTGGGTCAATGGAAGGTCCTCCCTTATGCAGGGGAATGACTGTAGCTGTTCTCCACTCACTTGGTACAAAACCTCTATAGAGACAGAGAATGAACAATGTTGTTAGGGGTCTAAATCATTCTTAATGATATTTAAGATGCATCCAGGGCTATTGTCAGGACACATTGATGCAGTAGTTAAGCTTCTGATAGTACTTCTAGGGCTAGATATTGTGTGAGAACTGGAGGCAAGCCAGTTTCAGGTATATCATGAAGGACAGACAGAGGGGAGAGAAGGGTAAAGTTAGAGCTAAATTTATTGTCCATAAAGATTTTTAGGAGCTCTGGAAGGGATATAGAATGGAAGGCCTGAAGGGCAGAAAAAGAGCTCTCATCTCTTTTATGTTGATATGGCCCTTCTTTTGGTGAAGAGACCAGAGGCCACTCCCACCCTGCATTTGAGGCATCTAAAAAGAGTTCCTCAGCAGGGACTGGAGGCTGAAAAGGAAGCCCTGGGTTTAGAGACAGCTGATAAATCCACCATTGACACTCTAGCTTGAGGCATGGAAGAAGAGGAACTGGAAAGTCCAAAGGATGAGAATGTTGAAGCCAGACTGACTTTAGGAACCTCTGCAGCTTTCTCATATGAACCCTGGCAAGAGGAATCATATAAATGGTAGAAGCCATGAATCCCAATGCCCTTAGAAACTCCCTGGCCATAATTAAGACCAGAGTGAGAAGGGAGTGAAAGAAAGCAATCAGAGTTAACGCCTTGGGAGGAGTCAGGGAAGACAACATAGGAATGGTCTGGAGATTGCACCTGAGAAAAATATGATCCTGAGAAGCAGTCAGGAAGGATTTTTGGATATTTACTGTAAACCCTAGGCTTTGTAGCAGACATATAGCATAGTGAAGATGCTGAAGCAATGTCACTGGACAGGAATACTGAATCAGTTGGCTGTCCATATAAGGAAAAATCTGTATTTCCCCTCATCCTTCGAAAACCAATCATAGGAGCAAAGCATTTGGTGAAGACCATTGAGACAGTAGAGAGGTCAAAGTGCAAAGCAGAAAACTGAAAATACAAGGAAAAAACAGAGAAACATAAATGTTTCCTGAAATGGGGATGAAAAGAATTATGGAGATAGGCATCCTTGAGATCCAGAGATGAGAAAAGCCTGAGGGAGAAGAAGAGGAAACAAGGTTTGAATGAATAACATACAAAAGGAAAGAACCTTCAAAAAATATTGAGCTGGGAAAGATCCAGAATAGGTCTCTAGGTCCTTTCTTTCTTGGAGACCAGAAACTTTCTGGAATAAACCCCCTTCCCCTTTTGAGGAGCAGAAATTGTTTGGATTGTTCCTTGAGTCAAAAGGCTGTGAAAACATCTGGAAAAAGGACAGCTGTTCCTGAGGAGTTTGAGGAATGCCCAAAAAAGAGGAATGGGATTTCCAAACCCTGTAATACCCCTTATGAGTGATGGTTAAAACCCAAGAATCCCGAGTGATCCTTAACTAGTTGGGAAGGGACAGGGGAAAATGAAGAGATAGAGGAACCGGGTTCAGAAGGGAGGGAAGAAGATAGAACCTGACATGTCTAGAAAAGGAGGCTTCTGATCTGTAGGGGTCTGAGTAGATTTAGCTAGAGGAGCCCTTCTAGCACCCTTTTTACCTTTGGGAGGAGGATGAGACTGTCTGTGAACAAAGGCAGACTTGATAGATAATTCCTCTGAAATTTGGGAAAAGGGGAAACAAAAATGTGTTTAAAATCTTGCATAGCCTTACCCTTTTCCTTAAAAAGCTCAGCAGCTGTAGATCTAGAGAGATGTTTTATTGTCAAGAGGAGCATCTATAAGCTTAGCCTTAATATCCTTAGGCAGAGGCTGGACGTGAAGCCAGGAATACCTCCTTAACATAGAACTAAGGCATCACCTGCATCATAAATACATTTAATAGAATGGAGAACTACTTGAGAAGAGGACCTCAACAAAGAGAGGGCTGAAGCCTTCCTTTCAGAATCTGGAAGGTCTGAAACAACTTAAGCAGCCTGAGAGAGAAGCATCAAAACATACCTGGTCACGTGTGTTGGTAATTCACAGGCCTAAATGCCAGAGTAGCAGCAGTGTACACCTTCTTACCCAATCCTTCCATGGTTCTGCTGTCCTTGTCAGAGGGAAGCAGCTTAGTAGAAGGTAAAAGCTTGGACGGCTTATCACAAGAAACAGAAATAACAAATTGGTCAGCAGACGGACCCTTGTAAAGAAATGTACAATCATCAGGCACCTTATAAAACCTATCAGGTTTTTTAGGAGCAGGGGACTGGGAATCAGGAGGCTGAGAAGCTGCAGAAAAAGTGTTTAGCAAGTCAGCAAGAACAGGAGAAACAGCAGAGGGCTTAGGAGACTCAATTTGAAGAAAGTCATAATACCTCTTTTGAACGTCAGAAACCTTGGCACAGTCCCACTTGAAAAAAATCATTTTACGGGAAACAGTATCCCCAAAGGAAATCTCCTCAAAAGGAGAATCCAGAGTAATAGATTTGTCTTTCTCAGAACCATAATCTAAAGGAGAGGGAATCTGAGAGGAATAGGCCAAAGACTCTTCATCAGAATCTACTTCCTCATCAGAAGAATCCTGCTCCCTAGACCATCTGTGAAATCCTGCCATTCACACTGAGGATCTTTAGGAGAAGGTGAAATAGGTTTAGTCTTCTGCTTCTCTTTCAAAGAGACTTCAGCCCTAAACATCGTGACTTAGGCAGTTCTGATCTCCACTGACACTCACTCAGCAAGGTGGGAATCTCCTTCCTATCAAGAATCTGTGGAACACCCCTAGGCCCTTTGGGTATAATCAGCCATGGTTCAACCTAAACATCTGAAATGGGCATCTTCAGAGCCTCCGAGGATGTGCAAGAAGCCGGATCCATGCTGGCCTCCAAAGCAGTCATAGCAGAGGGATCTGACTGTAGAACCAGTCGATCTTCTGGGCTTTCACTAGCCTCAACAGAGACGTCTGGAGGAGGTGGTACAGCAGAAGAATTCAACCACACTTTCTTGGCCTTCTTCTTTTTGGATGGCTGACCCTTTAATTGAGATGATTCTGCCATTGTACCCTGAGCCAACAGTTTAAGATGCTGGTTCTCTAAAGAAGAGAGATGACTATGCAAAGTTTTAGGGACAAATGCTTGACAAATAGGACAAGACATGTGGTTGTGAGAAGCACCTAAGCAAAACAAACACTGCTTCTGTAATCCCACAACCACAAAACAAAAATAAAATAAGAAGAGAAACCTCAATGAGATATTTATCTGAAAATGGCTTGGCAACCAGGAGATGAAATATTGTTCAGACCCACGATCAGAGATGGTGTTCAGACTGGCAGTAAAGACGTTCTGAGGAAGGTACATCCATACATCACCTTTATGCCCTACGCCATGCATGAGAGCATATGTGTGATGTACTATTTCCCTGTTACAACCTAAGGCTTTGATATACTGGCTAAGGGTTGGGCTACCAATGGCAAGGGATCCCCAATATAAGGAATACTGCGACAGTGATATGGAAGGACATCTTGTTATTCTCACCTCTACTCCAGCAAATGCTGGACTCAGGGGTCATAGAACTGGTCTCTTCTCTATAAAGAATGAAAGGTTTCGACTCAGGAATTTTCCTTGTTCCCAAAAAAAAGCTTTTTTGGAGACTCATGTTGGATCTATCCTTTCTGAATACATCTGTATTATTTTAATATTTATTAATTTAATGTTATTTTGAACATGCAGGTCAAAGGTAATCTTATCATGTCTAACCACTCCAAGAAATGTTGTATGGTTGACTTCTTCAATTTCAATTTCATCTAGTGAAAAGGTTTTGAAATTCACTTTGTCAGGCATGTGGAATTTCAGGAAAAATAGCAGCAACTTTGTTGCTATTTAGAGCTGAGTAGTAGTTGGGCATTATGAAGTCATTTCTCAACTGAAGAAAAAGCTTCTTGTGTAATCTGGGGAGTTGAGGCTGCTTATTAGATGCCCATAGAAGTGTGGAATCATTAGTATATTGTATAAGAGAGGCTGAACCTGCTGTAGAGGCCAGTGATAAAGATATTAAAGAGGAGGAGACCAAGAAAAGAGCCCTTGGGGTACACCAAGGGAGATGTGCATGTAGGGAGAGAGAGAGTGTTGTACTATTTTACAGATTTGAGCTTATCAGCTACATACCTATTGAACCACTGTAATGAAGAAGGGGATAGTCCAAGTTGAGGCATTTTGTACATGAGTTTAGGGTTAGAAACTGTACTGAAGACTTTAGATGGGTCAAGGAATAGGGAGGAAACAAGTTTGCCTGAGTCCATGTATTTATTAATAATATCTGTGAATGATAGTAGGGCAGTAGCTGTGCTGTGTGCTGGTCAGAAGCCATGTTGGGTGGATGTTAGGAGCTGTTTTTGTAGCAGATAGTGGAAAGGTTGCTTATAAACTCATCTTTCAAAACTTTATGAGAGAGGTGATAATATTACAATAGGCCAGAAGTTGGTGACACTGGCAGATATGCCACCTTTGTGAAAAGGGATAATATATGAGATTTTCCATAATGAGGGTACATAGGATACTGCTAATGACCTATTTATAAAGATAGAGACTAGATATGCTATGGCATTGGCAGTTATCTTTAGGTGTTCAGGTGGTTGTCAGCTCCAGTGGAGCAAGATGTGAGTTTAAGCAGAAGTTTTTTATCACTGAAGTAGAGAAAGGCCCTGTGTGGAAGTTGTTAACAATGGATATATAGGGTAAAACAGAGTCATGTGCATAAAGGAAATGGTAGTGTGTGTGTGATCTATGGAAAATGTTGGTTTTGGTCTAACCTGTTGATCACAGAAATAGTGGGCTAGGAAGTTATTGAGTGGGTGCTGGAAGCAATAAATGGGGCTGAAGAGTTTTTTAGTTAGGAATGCAATACTTTCTATGAAGTAGGTATTGAATAAGATAGCAATTTCTAGTGGAAAGCTTTATGAGAAGGCCTGGGTTCCTTATTTGAGCCTGGATATAACAAGTTATACACTGATGTCCAGAATTTTTGGGGTAAGGGGTAATTTTTGTGTTGAAGTTGTAGATGTCTACAATATCTATCTATCTATCTATATCTATATCTATATCTATATATGTACATCTATATATATATATATATTTTATTAATCTATGTTTAACCTGTTTTTACTCAGACTGTTATGTTATGTTTGAGCTATTCTTTCCTTGCTTTATCTATGTTAGACATTGCAATTATTGTCTGGGTAGTGAGGCTTGGGGAATGGTTAGTGTTCATTCTTTTTTGCAGAGTGGGGCATGGCTTTTTGGAGTACTTAAGATTGAATTATTAAAAGTGTTGACAACCTCATCAAGTGGGAGGGATTTGATGGTAGACCAATCAAAGACTTTCAATGTATTGATGAAGGAGTCTTTACTGAATATAGAAATAAACAAATGAATCCTCACCATCCCGGAATGTTTTAAACAAGTTTTCTGCAAAAGACGAAGGACAGGTATTTATGGCAAGGAAGTGTGACAGGGGAAACCAAGGGTGATTCTCACAAGCGAGATTAAATACTTGACTTATTGTAAGATCACTGCAGCTTACCAATTCTGTGGCCTCCTACAAAAGTTTGATAATGGATGTTCAATTTTTAATGAACTGTCACTCACTGTGGCTAATATTGTTAACTTCTGTGATACTGGCAGGGTGGACTATGTACTGATGTATGGCTTTTGTCCACATATCTGTGTATTTCTCAGGAAATTCTTAAATCATTTGATATGGAGGTATGGGCAATGACAGATCTGTTTTTTTTTCTCCAAGTATAGAACACTCAGTACAGCAAACTAACTGCATTATAACTAATAAATATAAAAAGAAATACAGGTTATGGGGAATGAAATTTGTGGTCTAAAATGGTAAATTCCATGAAAGTTCCATGCTTTTCCAATACTCAAGAGTCCAAATTCAGTATTTACCATTTTCTCAGAAAAATAGAAAATTATTATCCCGGATAATTGGTCCTGCCTTTCAGTACTCCTTCTCCATATCTGTCTTTCCTGCTCCTCCAAAGATTGCATATAACAATGTCATGATGGAAGCTCCTTCCACTTTATAAAAAGGATGAATATTACCTATTGCGTAACAATGATACTTAGTAGTGGGACAGCAATACTATTCTGAACAAGCAAAACAGAAAGACCACATTATAAGTGATTCTTGCAGCTACTGTTTTAACTGGATGGCTTTTCAAATATATGTTTTTTAATATAGCATGTCGACTGATAACTGGAAAAAATATTAGGAAATAAGGTTCCTTGTAACCGTTTTGTAAAGTGGGAAGAAATGCTAGTAACATACACATGAGCATAATCAGATAAATTACTAGATTTCTATAATCCCAGGAACTCATGAAATACAAATTCTTCATGATATGTGCAAAGGTAAATGTTATATATTTGAAAATATCTGTGCACGTATTTATATTGGGTATATGTATATAAAAAGTGCAGGTGTTCGGATGCAGCATTAATACATTTGTGCAAAAGAAATAATTGTTCATTCTTAAAAAAAAATACAAATGTTTTCCAGGGCTTACAGGCTGAAGATGATTAAATGGGATTTGGTTCTCAAACCATATTTGTGGCACAAAAAGTTGAATAACCTGTTTAATGAGCACATAAATGTGACCGATACTGACCTGACATCAAAGTATAGCGCTCCTGCTGTGTGCTGACCTGAATTTACATTTTCTGATAGGATGTATAATTGAACCACAGTTTGCTATAAAGGCTAGGTTGAGTTCTTTAGTTATTGAAGTACCCTGGAAACAGATGCATTTACCTATTCTGTTCTTTCACAGCTTGTTCCTCTCAGCTGATATTATTAAATGTCTTCAAAGGTGCTATTTTCACAGCTTCTAAATTTCTTGTAACTAACAGCATTTATTTTTTTTTATTACGCATAATCATTTTCCTAGCATGTTACTGATATTAATATTATATTACAAAAATGTAGTCAGATCATATTTACCGCTCATTTTTATTGTCTCATTTTCAGAATATTTTGCCTCTTTCTGAATCAGCACTTCAAAAGAAAATTTACGTAAGAACTAAAATGTGAGGAAATGTACAATTTCTCCTTAGTATGCTGCCTTGTACCTCTAAGCTTATGAAATGCAGGACACCCTATGCCTTCCTAAAAGTGGCATGCAGAAATAGGTTAGCACAGATTTGTTGTTTGGAAGATGTTAAAAATAAATATAGCTGTGGTCAGTATATTAAACAGGGTGACACCATGGAGTATTGCTATGTCACATTGCCTGATTCTCTAGTTCATTTCCTGACTGGATACCTTCTATGTGGAGTCCGCGTGTTCCTGGTGTATAAAGTGTGAGGTTTTGGGATGACCTGTTGTCACTAGGTGTGCGTGTGTGAAATGTGAGTATGTCTGAATCCTGCAATGAGCTAATGTCCTCTCCAGGAATGACCTACTGCCTTACACCTGGTGCTTGCCTGGGTAGCCTCTGGACCTCTGTGATCCTGAACTGGATTAAATATGTAATATCTGTGAATGAAGGAATTTGTGAATTTGTTAAAATGATATTTTGCAGGATGTTTTTCAGTTGGCTGAGGACTGATTCATGGAAGAGAATTGTACTGAGAATGATA
Organism: Protopterus annectens; assembly: GCF_019279795.1. Taxonomy (NCBI): domain Eukaryota; kingdom Metazoa; phylum Chordata; order Ceratodontiformes; family Protopteridae; genus Protopterus; species Protopterus annectens. The sequence goes on from NC_056728.1 coordinate 1,118,766,045, forward strand.
CAGCACATAGCAAACAGTACAGGTTTTATAACCTATGTTTTGTGACCTCTGATTTAATTAGATTAATGAATGAGATAAGCGAATGTGGCTTCCTACATGTCATAGTGGGGGGCTTTGCCAGACATAGAAAAAAGAATTCAGCAAATTACAGACCCTCTCTATTGTTCTCAGATGCAATCAGTTGAAAGGGCATCAGTGAATCAGCCCTCATTAGACTAAACTGTATCCTGTGGAATTTCAATGGGTATATTATCCATAATTTGTTTTCTACCTTAAAACTTTGGGAATTATGTTGAGTTACAGGCTCAGACTGAAGGTGGTGGTATGGTGGACTTAATGTGAAGGAGATATCAACTTTGAGTGTGACACAACTCACACTTGAAATCACCTTGTAAAAAATGAGAACAAACAATAACATTTGAAAAAAATCTCTCAGTGTATAAGAAGTACAAAACTGCATACAAAACAAAAGGTCAGTGCAGATAAAAGCACCGCACTATGGTCAGCAGCAATTGAAGATCAATATTAGAAATTCAGCCCTGATGTTTGGCACATCCTCTTGAATTAATAAAAGAGAACTCAGCCTGAATAGCCTGCATCTGGGAAGGGACAGTGAGTAACACAGTGCTGGTGTTGGACATGGAAAGGAACAACAACCACATGCTTTCTGAGTTAATTTGTGGATACTCTAGTGACCCCCTTAGTAGCTATTGTATCAGAGAATGGGGGACCAAGCATTCCTTAAGTTAGAAAGACAGTGGTGATTTAAAGCTCTATAGGTAAGAGCTGAGATTTAAATGCCATTTGCATCTCGAACAGAGACTAATGATGCTCTTACTACACAAGAGTGATGTGTTCATATCAGAATATAGCACTCAATATCCTGGCTGTGTAAATCTGTACCCAATGAAAGTAGGCAAGATCAGTGTTAGCACCCCATGTTTAGGGTCTCACACAGGTCAGACCTTGAGATGTCTCTGCAAGAGTTAATGCCTCCTTGTTAGACTTCTTCACCAGGTGCTTACTTCTTGAGATGCTCCTGAAATTAAAATATAACTGATCAATAACAACTTACATCTGAGAAGCATATTCCTTCCTGTTGTTCCCATAAAACGTGAATGAGTGAAATGGGGAGTCTATAATAGGTAAACATTTGCATGCACTAGTATTACAATAGTCTTTTCTGGATTTAGCTTCAGTTGATTTGGACTTAAGTAGTCCAATGCAGTCCTAGCACTCCACAAGAAGCTGCAATCAGACAAATGATCCTGAGAGGAGACATAAAGCTGGACATTGACAGTACAGCAGTGTTATTGTGTACTGCAGCTTAGTATAAGTTCTCAGTTGAAGTGTACACTATTAAGAGCAGGATAGCCAAACCTGTCCTGCATAACCTAACAAGCTTACAGGACAGCTCTGGATGGAATTTATATACAAAAACAGACACTAACAGAGCCTTGCCAATAAGAAGGACACAGGGCAAGGATGGTATCAGAGAATCTACTGTAATTATGTAGGCATTCAAGAAGGACATATTAGTCTCACTAGCCTCATATCAGACTTCAGCAAATATAGTGCAGTCATTAAGCTTTGCCATCTCTCTTCGAAGCCTGCTCTCCTTCCCCAAACAGATTAAATGGCTCTACATTTCAACAACAAATAACCTTTATACTATGGTTTTAATGTTATCATATTAAATAACTGTCTGTAGTATGCTGCTCATACACCACCAAACTGGCCTTTAGCTCTACATCTTCCCTCTATTGTCTTTCTACTCTGTCTAACTTTACTTTTTCCTGCAATAGTACAGCCCTGCACTTACCAGGTGGTTTTCCAACTGCACTGATTGTTTCTGCTGTTTTCACTCTATCAGTGGAAGGTGAAGGCCGAGGTACCAGAATCAGAAATAAAATATTTTATTCTCCAGTCTATGCTGTTATTTCCGTTGTTGTGGTTTTCGGTATATTTGGACTTTTTTACTGTTTTCTACAGTTTTGGTGTGTGTTTTTTGGTTCACTCTATCAGGTCCAGATCTGCCCGATCCATTCCCCTACCCTACCTTCAATTCCCACTCACCTCTCTATCCCTACATTTATACCCCCTGAATCCTTCCTCATGACACACCCCTTCCTTCTATTACCAATAATTAACACCACTTGCTTACACTCCAACTAAACACACACTCCTACCTATTTTGTTTTACTTGTAGCCCCTCAACTACAGCCAACCTCTCTTACTGAACACCTCCCCACACCCCTCCTTTCCTCCCCATTCTGTTTCTTCATTTCTAAGTATCACTCTCTTTTTCACATATCCATTATCACCCTCACAACAGCATGTCTTCAGTATTACCTTATATTTACCTCCATATCCCACTTACACTTCTACTTCTCATACTAACAACCTCTACTTCTCTAAATCCAATCTCTACTTCTCCCTGCATTGGCTCCCCTACACAATTCACACTTAATCTACCTTCCTCACAATGCTGCTCTTTTATATCTCCAAGCCTCTATGCTATTAACCCTCTCCTATTCCAATATCACCATATACTCTAAACTAAAACACATACCTACTTCACTACATTTTATTTTTTCAAAATAAAAGATACCAGTCCCAGCTCACCACTTCACACCAACTTTTCAAAGTTAATCCTCAGTGGTGATATCTACCCAATCCAGGTCCAAACACTCCTTCTGTTCATCCTAGCTACAATGTTTACCCTCCTCACTCCACAACATTTAACTATAAATCCCTAAAATAATCACACTAAACTTTCAAAGCATCTGTAAAAAAAATTTCAGCCTCCATGCCTGGCTGTCACAGCACAATCCTGATATTCCAACTACCACAGAGACCCTGCTTAAACCTACTGTAAAAGATACAGAAATTCTCCCTCCCCATTACAACCTTATTAAAGCAGACAGAAATCACAAAAAGCTGAAGGACCTGTCCACTTCTATTGTAACTCTCTCAAAAATCACTGCTTATACTATTTCCATCCCTTATCACATTCCTAATATTTAACAACTCCAAATCTCTGTGCCTTACAGTACTATATATTCCACCAGGTCCAAACATCCCTATCCTTGAAGACATAGTATCTTGGATATTTAATACCATACAAAGCCAAACTATCATTCTAGGAGATGTCAGTATCAACTGGCAGAATCTCTCTTGTAATTTCCCTCCCTCAAGCAATAACCTTTTTAACTTCACCCAACTCATCTCTGCCCCCACTAGATTCTCCAACAAAAACAATCAGGGCTCCATACTTGATTGGATTTTAGTTTCTGACCCCACTAAATTCTTTGATGCTGGGACCCTCCCTCATACTTTAAGTGATCGCCTCACTGCTTATGCCCTGAGAACTTTATCCCACCTTTTAAAAGACCATCAGTGCAAAATTATTCAAAATATCTCTAACTTTAACCAACATTCACAAATTGACGCTTTATAAGCTATCAACTGGTCCATCCTCAAAACTTTTCCTCTAGATGATGCAGTCAACCACTTCATTACAACTTTCCTTTGCATTCCTAATCATCTAGTACCACTACATAGGAAAAGAATTAAAAGCAACTATGTACCACGGCTATCCAAAGCTACAAAAGACCTAATGAGATCTAGAGACAAGCTCTGAAAACTATGGCACACTTCCAAATCTCCCTCTGACCTAAATAATTATAGGCATCTCTGCAATCTGAGTAAAAGAGCAGTAACAAAATCAAAAGGGACCACTATCACACATTACAAGCCACCAACAAGCATAACCCCAAATAATTCTGGCCATCTCTTTCATCTCTTCTTCATCCTGGCAAAAAAACTAACCCCAACCCTCTTCCAGACAAAAACCAACACACAAATAACCAACATCTTTAACAACCGCTTCATTCAATGTATACATAATGTCACTTCAAACACAACATCTCTTTCCACCACCACCACACATAACTCACCACTATCACATCCTCCCACAAAAGGCCCATTGCCCCCCCCCCAATGACCCACCCTCACTCTTCTACTCCACTGCTACGTCAATCTCACCATCTTTCTCACTACAACCTGTTCCTACTAACATAATTATGAGGCTCTTCCTCAAACTCAAAGCCTGCACTAACTCTCCTGACTACCTTCCTGTAGAATATCTTAAGATGGCAACTGATGCCATTGCTTATCCTGCATCCATCCTCATTAACAGAGCTATTCTAGAATCTTATGTCCCAACTCTCTGGATAAATCCTTCATTATAACATTGCATAAAGGTGGCAACTCCATTGAATTGTCCAACTATCGACCCATTGCCCTACTATCACCACTCTCTAAACTCCTTGAGAGATGCAGCCACTCACATCTACTTACTTCCTCCTTAACAATCAACTCCTCACTTCTACAAAGCATGGCTTTAGGGTTCCTATTACCTGATCGAACATTTAGGTTAGCGAATACCTAAATGTTGATCTGGTAATAGCGAAAGCAAAAATGCGCAAATGGCCAAAAGAATTCCCTTGACCGTTATATGGAGTTTGCTCCTTTCTCCACTGTACAGCGATCTCAGAGTTGGTATATTTAGTTGGGAGGTGTGGGGGCATATCCCCTCAGATCGGGGATTGTGGGGGTACAGCTCCCCACTTTACTTTGGTTTATGTTTTTTTTTTTTGTTTTTCTGTTTTTTTGCGGCTGAGGGAATTCATTCCCTATGTTAAATCGGCTGTTTGCTGTTTTAATTTTTCGATATTACCAGGTCGATGTTCAGGTATTCGCTAACCTAAACTTTCGATCGGGTAATATAGATGCTGGCTTTAGACCAGGATACAACACTAACACAGCTTTATTATCCTTCACTGACACATGAAATTAAGCTTGGGACTCAGGTAAATGTTTCCTCTCTGTTCCTTGACCTAAGACATTTGATACTATTTCCCATAACCTACTTATACAAAACTCAGAAACCTTGGTTTATCCCCTTTCACCTAGTTATCTCTCCAATAGACAACAGTCAGTTAGATGGCTAGACTCCCTCTCTGCTTTTCAAGAACACCCCAGCTGGAGTTCCCCAAGGCACTATCCTTGGCCCCCTCTAATTTAACATCTTTACTAATGACCTATATACTGCCTCCCAACAGAGTACATGAAAACAATATGCTGATGACTCCACAGTCATCTGTTCATCTAATTCTTCACCGTATCTCCAACAAATTACCTAAACTGCTTTTACATTCATTGAGAGCTGGCTTTCTAAAAATCATCTACTCCTTAACCCCACCAAAACTAACTTATACTCTTAACCCCCAGAGCATACTCTCTAAAGAAAAGCCAATTTGCTATTCTCTCACAGAACAACACCGTAATTGAACATGTCTCCCCCACAAAACTTCTATGCATCACCATTGATGAACACCTTACATTTGACCTACATATACATAATAACATTAAGAAAACACACCAGAAACTCAGAACTCTCTACTGGCAGAAACATTTCCCAGACACTCACACTAAACTCACACTAGCCACTACCTACCTACTGCCTGCTTTCTTATATGGAGCCCAAGTTCTCAATAACTTACAAACTTGCCTAAAATCAAAGCTCGAATTTTGCTACAACAAAATTGCTAAGTTTGCCACCAATACAAAATACTCCTCTCATCACTGCATAGTCCTCCACAATTTCAATTGGCTTGAACCTCTACTTTACCTTACCTTCATCAAGCTCAAAGAAGCACATAAAATCAATCATAGACCCATGGCCTGCCCAGCCTTAAATACAGTCTTCTACTCCTACATATCAAACAGATTTCTTAGGTCAGAAAACAAACAGCTTCTACAAGAGCATTATCCAATGAAATCAGTCGGAAAAAAACTTATACTCCTTCTCCATAGCTAAAATCTGGAACACTTTCCCCTTATCTTTAAGATCCAACCACAGTCACACATCCTTCAATCCTGCACTTAAGGAACACCCTTCTAAATCCTGGATACGCTCCTGCTCAGCCCCAGGCTGATAACTCAAACTGCTTCATCACACCTCCACCTCCCTCACTCGTACTATAAACTCTGTCTGCTTTAACCACTTTACTCTTCCTCTCTCATCCTCTATCCTTCTCTTAACTCTGCCTGCCTTATTTAATATACTATTTTCTCTTATTCTGCCTCTCTTCTTCCATGTCCCTACTACTACACTTCCTCCTTTTTCTCTTAAACTACCGTCTCTACTACTTCAAATTTCCATTATCACTACTACAGTAAATTATGCCATGAGAAGCATAGTCTCTAAATGTAAAATACTCCGTAACTATACTATGCAGGTAATCATTTTGTTATATTTGTGCTACTGTTAAAGTTAATTTTTTATCTACTGTTTGAATGCTTATGTCTATACTACTACAGTAATCTTTTTATTTAATTTTGTTCATATATAAACTATTTTGTTTTGCAGAGCTTTTCTCCCTGGGCTCCACTGAAAATGGGTTCTTTATGGCCCACTTGGACTTTCCCGGTAAACAAATGTCAAATAAATAAATAAATGAGTACATAATTAAATAAATAAATAAATAAATATGGAGCATATCATCTCAGACCTCATAAATCTTCACACTGAAAATCTCGTAACCCTGAAGCCTCAATCAATTTGGCTTTGTCAAAAAAGGTCCTATGTCTTTAACTTCATTAATGTATTTGAAAAAGTAATTGAAGCTGTGTGTAATGGTTATACAGTATGTACAGCATATCTGGACATGGCCAGCACCTTTGACATTATTTCTAATGCAAATATCATTGATAGATTTGTAAATTTCAGTATATATATATATATATATATATATATATATATATATATATATATATATAATTTTTTTATGTTGTATGATGGATAGTTAACTGGTTTTCTGGCAGAACCCATATGATTATAGATGCAGGTGCCACTTCTGAAAGCAAAAAGTTATCAGTGATGCATAGCAGGGCTTGATGTTGGGCCTTCTTCTCACTGTCATCTAGTTTTCATACCTTCAGGTCAACACTTCTGGATTATGGAAATCTAAGACTGTAAATTAGGTGTTATTCTATCTTTCACTGCTTCAAATTAAATGTGAAAAATGTAGCATAGTACACTTTGGTAAATAAAACATTTTCATGTACCATATAGGTGACACAACCCTCTAAATAGACACTTTTGTGAAGGATCTAGGCACTCTAGTTGATAATTCCTTACCATTTTATGATCATGTGTCCACAGTAGTTTGGAAAGCCTTCTGCCTGGCTTATCTAATTTCCAAAGGCATTACCACTAGATCAAAGAAGTCTTAATTGCTCTTTATGAAAAACAAACTCCAGAGGTGACAACACAGACTAAAACACAAATTATGGGAGCTCACAACCCCAGGGGCTGCAGCTGCTTAATTACTCTTTACTTGTATCACATCAGACCCACTATTGAATATAATGCAATGCTTGGCATGTATTTGTCTAAACATATCACTCAACATGTGTGGTCTCAGAGATACATAACTAAAAAGATCAATAGTCTGAAAATCTTAGTTGTGATACAGACTGACTTCCATCTCTCTGTACTTTTGGTCATTTATAGAATCCTCTGTGGAGATCTGTGCCTATCTTTCAAGCCAGAAGAGATCCACCCCCTTATGATCTCCTTTTTCTTCACAGAGCAAATGATACCTCAAATACATGGTTAAAGGAACTAAACCTTCATCAACAGGTAGATAAGACATGTTGGCATGGCACATTCATATCCCAATGTATCCCTCACCTCTGGAATACATTTCTACTACTTGTCAAGCAGAGTAGCATCCTTACTACCATGAATGTGTACCTAGATAACTGGATGGGCAGCCTCAAATTCTCCCTTGGTCTATGTTGTCTTCCCCTTCTTGAAAGTGGAGGGAACTTTTGAATGTTTTCTTTTGGCTAGGCATGTAAAGGTGTTCAGACTGATTGCCTGCTACTTATGTCCAGTGAATGAGATGCTGCAGATATGGCAAGGAAGTTCAAGACAAAATATAACCAATGTGTGTGCACCACTACAAGCTCTTAACGGGGTTGTCTCTTTATTAAAAGTCAGACTGATAAATATCAAGGAGGCCATGAGATGCAATAATGGAATACAAGTTTGCTTCTCAATTATATTTCCAACAATAAAAAAATTCAATGCATGGTAGTATTTTATTAGACTTAGTGGATCTAATGAATACTTCTTCAGCAAAGGGATAGCTGAAACCTCTTTCAGTAATGTTGTAAAACACACACATATAATCCTGCACCAGAAAAGCACTGGACCAAGAACCTTCAAACACACTAAAACATGCTTTTTTAAACCAGTTTCCACACAGCAGTAGGTAGGATGGAAAGATTATACTATATTCATGATGTACTCATGTGTCCAGAGTATAAAATCACAGTGATTTCTCAGCTTGATCTTGGTTATGTTCAATATGGACACACAGGGAAAGACAAAGCTTAATTATGGTAACCTTATCTACAAACAGTTGTGCAGATTTCTCATACTGATGGAAAGAAAAAACAATAAAGGTAGTTTTACAGGCCGGGTTACAGAGGCTGATGACAACCTTGAAAAGCTTGGCTGGATGTCTGTATGGAGAAGTAATGTCAAAACTGCCACCTTACATGAGGTTTCTGAATGTTATGATAAATAAGATGTGACTAGGTTAAGTTTATCCTCAACAAATGCCATCCTTCTCTACTACTACTTTGACCTTCACTCAACATCCACATCTTGTGAAGGTCATGATCTTACCACCATCCTTTAGAGACAGGAATGACTAAACATCTGTAGACATTGTTAACTTACCTCTAGGAAAAGTAAAGTGACTATCTGTATATATAGACAGAAACCAGTGCATCTGATTAATCTGCATTGCAGTCCATTTGGATATAAAGTTAGGTCACTATGTAAAACATTTCTTAAATCTTCAGACTGAGCCATCACAATGTTATGTGATCTGACTGAAGGGAGACCAAGGCTCAAAAAGAACAAAACTATGGTCAGATCACAAAACTGATTTTAGCCTATAATTAGATTTGACCACATCTAATGAGGACATCAAATCAAGAATGTGTCCTTTTAGTTGAATGGTAGAAGAAACTTCCTGAGCAAAGTCAAACTCCCCCATAATCTAAAGGAATTTCATGGAAAGTATATTGAATTCAGTACTAATATAGACATCAAAATCTCTGGCAGTGTGCCATCCTGGATAATTAGACACTGTGTATGTCATATATTTTTCCCAAACTACTAGTGTCACTTTACTATGTAACTGCATTGGCCTTCTCATTTTGCTTTTTCAGTTCTTCTCAAGACACTTTTCCATGGACTTGTGTCAATGAAGAAATCAATGAACTCCTGTATGTTAGGGTTGGGAGGGTGGCCTAATGGTTAAGGTGTTTGCCTTACAAACACAAGGTGCAGGGTTCGAGTCTCACAAGGTATAATTGGCTAGGCTTAAATGGCTCGCAAGGGTAGTTAGCTTAGTACTAACCTATGAACCTATAAAACTGTATACATTATGACTTAGCAAACAAGGAGAAGACCACATGGTGTTCTTGCCTCTGCCACCAAGACATACTTAAAGTGGTTGGTTTATCCACTGTCTGTCTTGAGATCTTCAGGCCAGGATTAACATATATGTCTACTTCTCCACTGATATTTCCTTATATGAGGCTCTGAATTACAGGAAAAGCTTGCTTGGTCTAGCTACAGCCAGATAGAGACTAAAGATCCCATCTAGCCAGGTTTAGGTAACCAGTGCCAAATCAAGACCCTGCAGTGCATCATGGATCAGTCCAGGCTTATCACAAATCAGTTTGACATTGTATAGTTGAGTGAAAGCAAGGTGCTAGGTCTACTATACCCATTTATTGGTTACAGTTGGCATTATAATTGCCTGTGGAGCTTGTGTAGACAGTCCAAACGTCTTACCTACTGACATCTCCTCACATCAGATGATTGTCCAACCTCAATAAGAAATATCTACTTCAGTCTTCACAGGTTGAATCCAATATCTGCCACCTTCTCACCTGAAGAAACTCATCAATTACCAGTGGATGCCTAGAGAAAGTATTGGTGTAAAGTGGGCCGATTACACTAAATGGGTGGAGAGCAGATGATATGTTCTTGTTGTACCTAAACCTCATGTTCAGGTACACCCACAATTTAAGCTGCATCCAATTCAAGACAAAAATGAATTGCTTAGTAAAGCGAAAAGCGATCCAGGGAAAATTCTATAGCAGTTATTTGATCTAAATATTTAGATATTTTCAAAGTAGCAGGTTATGTGACCTCATTTGGATAGCTTTTCCTATTTGTTTAACTACCTATGAAGATGAACTATACCACTCTAACTCTAACTGTAATGAGTGACTAAAACTTAACAATTTCTATCAATTGCTAGTGACAATAGCTTAGGTAATTAGAATATTTCAGAAAATAAAGTGGTATTTGTTTAATTTGTATCTAGGTGACAGATGAAAATAAATACGTGGCCCAATTTGCCACAAAATAAGAATAATAAAATAAATATGTTTACATTGTAAATTGTGAGGGGAAATCAATAGCCGGCTTTTTAAATGTGTCTGAAATCATCCATATTGTTAAACCTCAATTACCCTGACACACAAATATTCTTTCAAAGTGTGACTAACTGATCCCTAAGGTAAGCTGCCAGAATGTATGGCATAACAAGCCCAAACCTGCACTCCTGAAGATTTATTTATTTACTACATTTGGTAACCAGTTAAGTGCACTGGTCCAAAGACATACCACATGCCAGAAAACACATAAAATTACACAGTGAGAATGAACATAGAGCATGACCTAAAACAACTAGATGATAATAACAACTAAAAATTCTGAAATCACTAGGAATGATGTATTAACAATAGTTTTAAAAGTTTTCTGGAAACTAAAATAAAATCTTAACAGCAGGTAGTAATAATGATCAAAAAATCTTCAGTTCTACACCTGAAATTAAATTGTCATTACAAGGCTAAGAGTTTTGTTCAGAAATGTATTGCTCTTATTTCAAACTACAGCAGTAAGCTGACAATGCTTTGAAATTGGAAACTAATCTGTCTGTCAAAGCAAAAACTTATTTGTAACAAAACAGACAATTATAAATGAGACACTTTAAACTAAAATGATGTCCCTCAAATGTTGCATCAAAATACATCCATGACTTCATGAATGTGGAGCCTTTATTTGCATTTCCATAGAAAGAAATACAGAGGAAAACATTCAGCAAAAGTATGATTTGCAGAGTTCCCAGAAAGGTGACCTTACACTGGCAGACACCAGAGTGGTATATGCCATAACAACACTAACCCAAATACAGCCTATAGAAATGCATGATAGCGGCTTCTTACCTCTCATCCAATTACTTGATAACAGCAAATGGTGTTGCCAGACAAAAAAAAATCAAACTTTGTAGAAATCCAAAAAGAAAGAACAAACTAGACTTTCTCCAAGATCAATTAGCTGGACAAAGAAATTAATTTATCTTGAAATTCTGTGGTAAGAGAAACACAAATTCATCAGCAAAAACTAAGTTGGATGGGCAAATGATAAGAGGGCAAAGAGGACACAGAAAATACGATGCACCAGGACAGACCATCTTTTGATGTCACACAGAATCAGATCAGGTCTGATCCCACAAAAAACTACTTGGTTTTACATGTAAGCATTGTGATTATTAACTGAATTATATAATCCTGCAAATCATGGCAGCAAAGCAGAAAATATAGAAAATAGTTTTATCTGCACCTATTGCAGTACTGCATCTGATATTTTTTAAAACTATATAGAGATTTGTAATACACTGCGGTGGTAGTGCTGCGGTAGCGTTGTTGCCTCACAGTTAGATGTTGCCCGTTCGATTCTCAGTTAGAGCATCTTCTGTGTAGCGACATGCGTGAATGGGTGTTCTTTCATTGAAGGTTGCGCGTTACGCCTGGCAAGCCAGTATGTAAAAATCTACTGCCAATCATTATCGGACCGGAGTTCCACTGTGGCGACCCCTAACCGGGAAAAGCCGAAAGACACAAACAAAATAGAGATTTGTAATGGAACAACACAACAAATTGAAAAAAATCAATGAAGAAACTGTGGGACAGAACTTAATTCAGATGTAGAGGGGAATAAATGGGTAAGGTAAAATGTTATCAAATATCAGAAAAGGGTGTTGTGGTGTGACAGTTTGAGATTAAAGGGGGTAAAAGGGTATCTTAGTCTATAGAGCAAGCTGCAGGGCTAACCACATTGTTAATGCTGGGCTTGAAATGCTGTATTATGCTTGGTGAGAGTCCTTCACTCTTTCCTTTGAAGTAATCAATGAACTCTTAAGCCAAGTCTGCTTTAACTACCTTTAACAATAGCCAGCATTCAGTGACAGACCCAAATCTACACTGTGCATGCTGCACTGAGATGGCTGAGTTTAGATTTAAGGGAATAAAGATGTATAAAATTAACATTCTTCAAACCACCAAACCACACAACTTAACTTTGTAAATGTGTTTATGGATGCCAGTTAGTGCAGGTCAGAGCAGTCATACACCAGTATAATCACAGTGAACTATTACATTTATATAAATAAATGCAATGCTACAAACCAGAAATTGCTGTCATGCGTTGTCATTGACTCACCTCTGGCTGTCCCTAAATTCCTCTGGCACCATAGAGACCACATTTCAGGCCTTATTTACATGAGATATACCTGCATAACTGTTTACTTGCATAGTGTGTAAGTGTTTTTGCACAAGTACTTTTCATTGGTCATAATTTCTGAATCACCTTAGCCTCTTGGACTATGTGGATAATGAATCATTTGTCTAACATTGTGGATATGAGCTCCTGTTTAAGTGGAGAAGACTATAATACAAGTCTTTAACAGCAAAGAAGTTTATCAGATAACAACTAGCCACCCGGTGGTGAGAACATTACCTCTAGATGACTGTCGCTGTTGAAAAACTTTACCAACCCCATGTGCAAAAATGGGAAAAAGGGTTGTGGATGCATGGATGGAGACGACTGTTTAATTTTAATAATTATTTTTGAGTCTTTGCTACTTTTTTTTTAGGCATTTAGTTGCTGAAGACTGTGTGTACTTTGTGTTTCTGTTGACTTTATGGTATTACTAAGATAATGTCATTTAATAATGAGATTGATGCTGCTTGCTTTTATTGTTTTCTTTTTCAACTTTTATTAATTTTTCTGTTGTGGAAGAAGGGGAAACTACACTGTTACAGTTATTTAATTGTTGTAAGCTGGTTATCATTGTATTTTTCATTTGGGTGAGTATCTATTTTTTGTGTGCTTTAAATTCTGCTGCATGGCATGTTCATTTCTCATCTGCACTGAGCTACCGAAAACTGTGCTTCTGTATTCCAGTTTTTACTAGAGCAGCCTCTCAGAGTCCTTGAATACCAGGGGAAACTTTAGACTCCAGTTGTTTGCTTTTAGTGATTTGTTTTCATTTTGTACTTTAGCTACATTTTCTCTGTTTTAGGTGTTTATTTTCTGAAAGCAGGGAGCATTGCATGTTTCTATTGACTTGTGAGCTAATAGCAGATAATACTGAAACTTTTGCTGCTTGTTTTTACCGATTTTGTTTTTTACTTGAATATTTTGCTGGATTTTCCTTAGTGGGAGAATGGAAAACCGTACTACTCTAGGCATTTTCCTGCTATGTTTTTTATGCTGAGTACCTGTCCTTGTATGCTTTAAATTCTGTTCCGTTGCCTGACCTAGCACTAACTTGCACTAAACTGTGCTTTTCTTTTACTGTGGAAGACTAGAAGAACCCCTTAACACCTGGGAATAGCTGTGTTTTGCACAGTGGTGCAGTAAACTATGCTATACAGTAGCCATTGGGTGCATTTATTCCTTAATCTAATTCAATGGATGAAAAATCCTATTATTTCTTTTTCAGGGATTGCTCTTGTTTTACATGCATCTTTCCTACACCACCAGGCTGACTTCACCATTGTGTTCTTTTTTAGCTACTGGGTCATTACTTGTTGGAATGTTTTTCTCATAGATCTCATTCACCTTTGTAGTTTGCACTGCTCCATTATTGTTGGCATAGTGAATTGTGTTAAACTATGATGCAGAAGTGCAACAGGTTGCACATAGTCTGCTGTGTCATACTGTAATGTTTTCTCAGCATTGCCCTTTATTGTGCACGCCAGCTATATGCACAGTACCGCATAAACTGACTAGATGGTTGATAATGAATTGTGTTAAGTATTTTTCCTAAGCCATTAATGTTGGCAGTACTATGATGCTAGTCATGCCTGCAACAGTAGTTATGTGGACTGCCTTTTTCCAAACAAGCTAATAACAATTGAATACAACACTGTAGGCAATGATTTTGCTCTGTAGCAACGGGGTCTATATCAGATAATCAAAAGCTTATAAGTCCGAAGCTCACAACTTCGAACTGCAAACCTTGAAAGCTGACAAAATCAAATCTATAAAAAAAATACTAAATACCCCCCCCAAAAATGCTCTATGTGGGGGGCAAGCTCCACTGCACCCCCCACAATCCCCGCTACTTAAATATACCAACTCCGAGATCGCACTATAGTGCAGTAAAGGGAAATCTTCCCTTTCCCCACTCTATGGTGATCTCCATCCTATGGTTCGATGTTTTTGCTCTTCAAGGTTTGAAGTTCGAAGTTTTGAGCTTCGGACTTATCAGCCTTCGATGTTCTGATATAAACCCATAGCAACATAATTGCAGCACTAAATTGCAATATTTAGTGCACAGATTAAGCATATTAAAAGTGAAAAAAATATTTAATCTAAACAAGAAATACAAAAAATGACTTTCTTTCTCTTCATATTTGCCTGTTGGCAATTGCTGTTCAGATGGAAGGTATTTCTTCTTAAACAGGCTTTAATTGTGGCCGTCTGCCCTACCTGTTGTGGTGATCTATTATATTGTGTTGTACTGCACTACATTGTATCCTACCATCTTATATTGTTGCATCTGAACCTGATTATTGTGATATTGTGGTAAAGTGTGCTTTTTCATATCATAGTTTAGTGCCCTGTGTTGTTGTATTGTTCTGTATTGCATATTATCTGCTTTGAGTGGTACCAGAGACTGCTTATAAAATGGTATATTGTGCTGTGTTCATAATTAAGTAATAGGCTATCTGCTCTTATAGGCCATTTTAAACCTAGCCAAATTCCATTAAATGTTAGAATCAAACCCTGTACCTTGCATCTCTGAGGTAAACACCTTAACCAGTATGCCAAACCCTGACCCCAATGCAGGCTCATACTACTCTGTGTTATATTGTACTACATTTTCTATTATCTGCAATTCTGCTACACAGTACAAAAGTACTGTATTGCATATTTTCTTAGCCGTGGTGGTACAGCTGTAGCGTTGTTGCCTCACAGCAAGAGGTTCTCTTGTTCGATTTGCAGCTGGAGTGCCTTCTGTGTGGAGTCTGCATGTCCTCCCCATGGTCGAGTGGCCTCCGAAAGACATGCGTGAATGGGAGTGCCTTCGCTGAAGGTTGGGCATCGGGCTGGCAGCTCGGCACCATAAAAAAATCTGCCAATCATTAGCGGCGACCCCTAACTGGGAAAAGCCGAAAAGACAAACAACATTGCATATTTTCTTACATTCTGTTGCACTAACCTTGATTATAACATTCAGCAGCATAGTTCCTGGTATCCACCCATCGACAGTTTATAGTGTTCTGCTTAATAAATGGTATTTTGCTTTTTAGCCAGCCTGAACTAGTACCGTGTTTTTGTGCATATTATTTCAGCAAGTTGTTCATTGTGGAATCTGTCTTACTGTATGTAAGTCCATGTCCTATATGGTCATATTGTGTTTCACAAATATTTTGGAGTATAACTTCTACCTTATATTCTGGATCTCTTTTACTTCATCTTTTGCCAGCCTATGAGCATAAGCACTTTGAGGAAGTGTAGCAAGAACCTTATGTACAGTGATAATCATTTACTGCGACCTAACACAGAAACCACATGTAAGAGGTGTAAATGTTTGTTCAGGCTGGAGGAAAACTTCTCTGTCTAGGTTGTCAGTGAACAGCACACTCTTACACCACTGCTTTGCAACTCTAACATGAAATTCATAAATGCTGAGGTTCTGAAAAAATCCTTTCCTAAGCCCCCATGGAAATGTACCAGAAACCACAGTCCTCAGCCCCATGTTTTCACCTCATTCACTGCACCTGCATCCACTGTTTTTAAACACAATACATAAACATGTCCACATCTTCTACTTCCTCCACAAACAGGGTCACCATGGCTGCAGGCCTAAGATCCTATGAGATCAGGGCATGTTACCACTCATGACAATATCCTAATCATAGATGACTCACTTGTCAGACATGCAGACATTCCACTCCCCAGGCAGAGAAAGGGCAGAGTGAAAAATGTCTTTCAGATTCTAGGATTCATAATAATATCACTAAGGACCTCTGCCCCCCCCCAGCTACACATATGATCAGATTGCTGTATAGTAGGTGTGCACAGTATTACATGTATCACAGCGCAGCATTTTCCATCATAGTGAATGCCACAATGCAAATAAAATGTAAGCAAATTCAATAATTACCTCCGTAATTAGTGTTATTCCATGGAGATAGTCATCAGTCCTGTCTATTTCGCTGGGATGACCTACACCTGTCCTTCCAGGGCTTCTGCATATTGACCAGACACTTTCTAGTTCCATAGTTCCTTTTGTAGGCACAGTCAGTCTTCTACACCTGTCAATGTAATTAATTCAAATTACATCCGAATAAAGATGTCACTGCTGAACACTAGGAAATTAAATAAGAAAGATCTTTCCTGGCCCTTGAATGCAAAAAAATTTGGTACTTAAACCACCACTAAGCTGTATCTACTGCCTGATGTTGTCCCCTTATCTGGGGCTCATCAACTATAAGTTGAGGAGCAAAACAAAAGGAGATGCATTCCAATCTGGGTATTTGGCTGGTGCTCCTAAAACTCAGTAGATAGTCAGGTCCCATTTCTGCATCCCTCAACTCCAAAACCAAAAAATACTTTTTCTGCTTTTAAAATCATCGCAAGTTGCTTGCTAGAATTTTTACTACACATACAGTGCTCAAACACGTTAATATTGCAGGTCTGACCAGAACAATAGTATCAAAATTCATTTCTGTATTGGCATTCTGAAATGTTGGTTTAGTAATGAATACTGGTACTGCACTGCAGATCAGCTGGCATCTGCCAATCATGCTCCCAAACACCTTGCAGCTAGGGCATCTGACTCTTTTGCCCCACCCTAGCTGCCAACAACACATATCTGCAGTTTATTTTGTCAGCTTTATTATCGGCAATTCCCTGGACCAGATACTTCCCTCTCCTACTAGGGTCTCTATTTTCCTTTACCTCATCCTCACTAATATAGCATCTATCTGCTCCATACCTATAGTCTCACCTCCGTGTTTGAGTCAGACCACCAGGCCATCACATTTTCCCGGAGAACCCAATACAAGACAAGAATCCCACTGTATGTAGGAATGATCTATGGAAATTTAAAAGCTCTTCCTTTAGGAAAAAAAAACTCATCACTGACTTTTATTCTCCTGAATTCCTGTATTGAGGCATCTGTTCCTGTCCACCATAAGTCTGATGGCAAATTTAAAAATAAGCCCCTGTGGTATGACCAACAAACTCTATAACACAAGGTAAAAACCTTGTAGCTCTAAAGAATAAATGCTACCCGTTTTTCTAAGGATAGCCTCAATAAAGTCTGCAATGAACTGCGGCATAAGATCAAATCCAGTAAAGCCAAGTACAAAGTGAATATGATTTCTTTAGCATGACTCTCTTAAGTTATACTGTACTGAGTTGACCTCTAGCAATGCTACCTTTTCAGATCTGAAGGACATTACCAGTATACTCCCAGATAAACTTAATTCAGTTTCACCCCATTCTCCATGCTACTTTATCTCCTATTTCAAAAATTTCCTGTCATTTCCTACAAAAATTACTTTGAAACAGATTCTAAATGCTCTTTCAAAAAACAAAACCACTAGCTCCATGGAGACTGATAATATAAAAGGCTGTCTCCTGGTCAGCACTGAGCATGATTTAAATGATCCCCTTGCAAATCTTTGTAACCTTAACCTCTTCACTGGATACATACCTGAGGCTTGAAAACAGCCATTGTAGTATCCTTGCACAAAGATGGCCGTACCTCTGACCTGTGGAAGTATAGGTTTAGTAGCCTTAGAGGTATTAAATAATGGAGCGTATTACAATGGAACTGATAAATAATGATATTGGCAGACTTCAATCTGTCGAGGAAAACCAGCTTGACTTTATGGAGGGTAACCAAAGCACTGGATAATGGTCAGTTGGTGACACCATGTACCTTGGTCTGACAAAGGCCTTTGATACTATCCCTCACTTTGTTATCACAAATAAAATTACTTTCTTAAATATCATCCCCTAACTATCCCCCTGGATTGCCAGCTGGCTCACTGACAGAACCTACACTGTCAGGGCTTGTAGGATGCTTTCATTTAACAGGATTAGCAAAGGGTTCCAGGATGTCCCGATTTCTTTTCAACAATACTTCTCTCATTTAAGTCTACACAACATTATAACTGTGATATGAAAGGTGTTGTATATTTAGCATTTTGTGATCCTTGTAATTCCTGAACACCCCCTATATAGAAGGATATATAAACATTATTATGACATCATTAGAGGTAATGCTAAAAATGCCTTATATAAACACACACAGGAATGCCCACATTATAGAAAGTTCTTACTTATAGTTTTGGAACAGATTCAAGTAAACCTCCAGAGGTGTCCCTTGGGTATTAAAACTAGTGGTATGTGAATTAATCTGAAAGTTATGTTTAAATGCTGACAAATTGCCAGGCATAAATAAAAACATAAACATCATCTGTGTGCCACCAAATTGTAGTGACATACCTTACAGACAATATCAAATAATTTTATTTTTCTTTCTTTATTTATTTGACATTTGGTTACTGGGAAAGTCTGACTGGGAAAAGGTCCATATACTACAATAGTAAAACAAAATAGAATGCAATGAAACAACAGGTGATAGAACAGTATACAAAAATTATATAAGGATGTTACAGAGAAAGAAACATTCAGGAATGAAATAGAAACTTGTCATAAATGAGAATCCAGTGATACATAAGCATTTGTATATAATGCGTTTCTGGTGAAAGTATTTTTGCCCTTGTTTTACATTTAAGTTTGTATGTAATCAAATTTCACTTTTTATTTAATTTTTTTTTATATACATATATACAAGCAGGAAGATGAGGAGTTGTTTAGAAGTGAGCAGTAAGACCCCCTTTGTGGGCCACAGTTAGTTGCAGTAAAAGATTCAGCCAGTTAAGGGAACGGAGGGCAGTTTCTTTTAAATATATATTTTAACTAGCCCAATCATAATGGCGTGATTCATCAAAATTTATTTTAGAATTTTCATATTTATTGTTTTTTAATTTTTGGGAGAATATTATTACATTTCTTATGGTATCTATATATAATACATAATTTGAATCTCTAGTATGAATATAGCCTTTGTTAGTTAATTGTTTCATTTTTTTTCTAATATTAAGAAGTTGTTCACAAATAGCTGTTTGAATGAACTGTGCTTCCCATGTGACTCGTTACAAATCTTGAGATTTTTGAAAGTTAAATAAAGCGTTTGATCAACATTCTACAGTTAGTTCTGATGAAGTACTATGCATGACGGAAGAGCAAAGCTAATTGTTGTACAATAAGGTATGTTTTATCTTCACTGGATGTGACTTATTTCTGTTCAGGACTGTTGGCTTCTGTGTTTATGCCTGGTTAGTATTGTTTAAAGCTCAGTGTAATAATAATAATAATAATAATAATAATAATACAGTATAATCAAGATCTCTCCACCACCTGCTATATTGATAATTTACCCCACAAAGTTGGTACTACCTAGGTACATTCCTGGAAAACGAGCTCCAGTTTGACCACCATGTATCAACTGTCATTAGAAAATCTTTCTACTTAGCACCATTTATTGTTAAAGTAAGGAATCTATTGTACTTCTCTTCTACACCCTAATTAGCCCCATAATAAAATATAATGTCCTTTTCAGCATGTATTTATCCTAGTATATTATCTAATTTAAAACAAACTCTGAATCTTAACAAAGAAAATCTTGTGTATATCTTCCTTATGTTACTGGGGTTGGGAGTTGGCATTATTGTTACGGCACCACGAACCACAACACAGTCTTCAAAAACGTGCAATATTTGTAACCACAAAAAGTAAGTAAAAACATGGTGTTCAGTACTAAGCTAGGAAGGACCCTATTCTGCTTAACCTGTTACATATATTAAAAAAAAGAAAGATACCATCAATTCTGACCCTAAGGGCTTAAATCTACATCATAATAGTAAAGGTACCTGTTGGCAGGATAAATATGTTTCCAAACGAATTCCCTATATAAGCAATAAGCATCATGTAAAAAAAAAAGCTTTCCTGTCTTAAAACAAAGCTTGTAAGTGGATGGGGATCTGTAAGTTCATTTCCCATTTGCCCTTATTTATAAAGAGATCCAATAATGGGACTTGCAGTGGCTGTGCTGTTAATGGTGTATTGTGGTAATTGTCTATTATGAACCTATGAAAGCTACATTGCATCATTGGGCATAGCCTGCAAGCCATCAGTGAATCTATCTTATTGAGCTGTACAACTGTGGTTGTCAAGCGTAATTAGTTTTATCTTCCTGGAAAATCACACAGACAAAAGAAAACAACAAACAGACAAAATAAATAAATAAATAAATAACTAAATAAATAGATGAAATCTACCCAGACAATTTTTGTTTTTATATGGTTCTTGAACCTAGAAAATTGACTATGAAACTGGTATGCTGCCAAGCACAGCTTTGTAACAGTGTGGCTAAAGCCTTGACTGCTCTCCAAATGGTCCATGCTCAAAAATGACTTGTGCAGTAAGCTAGAAAACCTGCATAGGGGTGGAGAGAATAAATAGCTGGTGCTAGCTTTCCATCCTGGGGGAAGGGAGGAAATCTGACTTGCTGCATTATTGATTTCAGCAAGAGTGTGGAGTTCAAGCAGGAAGCACTATGGGTTGATGTTCAGCAGTATGGGTTGGGGTACAGCACTATGGGTTGGTGTGCAGCACCATACCTCTCAACCTCTTAGTGCAAGAAATGTGGACATAGCCAGACAAAATGGGGGAGACAAAAGCCCAAAAATAGGGGGAGATTTTAAATATTGCTCTTGTAAACTTAGAAAGTTGCTAGAGTAACAGAGTTTATGTTAATATACATTTTCTGGAGGATTTGAAGTCTGAAGCTCAACTGTATGTCATTATTTGGTGATTTCATTCCTCAGATCATCCCAGCGATTTGCTAGAAAATCATAGATTTTATGAGGAATACACCAAAAATATGAGTCAAAATCTGGACATTTTGTGAAAATCTGGATAGTTGAGAGGTATGTGCAGTACTCTGGGTTGGGGTACAGCACTGTGGTCTAGTAGTGTACAGTCCTATAGTTAGTGTACAGCACTATGTGTTGAGGTGACAGCTGTACTGCACTATTTGCTGGGGAACTTAACATTTGTGAATGATGCACATGAGTCACATGAGGAATGCAATAATTGTACAATTTGTAACCTCTGTGAGGAGGGGTTAGTTTGGGGTTTATGGCCTGCCTTCACACATATGACAGCTGACTCCTGTTATCTAACTCTTGTATATGAAGGGAGTCACTGAGCCTATGGATTCTTGCCATTTCACCAAAGAATAAATGCTTTGAAGGGCTATAACCTTGGTTAAAGAACAAACGGGTCAGCTCTTTCTCTGAGAATAAACAAATGAGTGAACTGGCTTCTGGGGTGGGCTTGCACTGGTCACAAGGATTTGCTAAAAATATAATGCTGCCAGTCAGAACATAGAATTGTAAATGTTCACTTTTGCCTATGAATCCAAAGAAACAGAATGCCCCTTTTTAGCAGGCAGAACTGTAGCTTGCTATTTAGGCACCTGGTGCTGTCCCCCAGTCTGGTGACCGCTGTCTCTTTGAACTTGAGGAGAAAAAAAAAAACACTTATTTCCTTTTAAGCTGTAGCAACATGCTTGCTACATTTGCAACAAGCAATGGCTGCAGTTTATGCCACTCAATGAGTGCTAAAGTTTTTCAGCTCTGACCTCAGATGCAATACTAACATTCATTTCTGCCTACCAGTAACACACTGAAGAATGAACGGTATCTGCCAATTGGGCCTCCTAGCACTTGGCACCTTGTGTAGCTACCATCTTCTCTCTAACCTGTCTATGCTTTTGTTTTTGTTTACAGGTGAATGTCAGTGACGGCTATAATCTGAAGAAGGCCTATTCTTACAGTATCTTGGACATGTGTATGCTTTTACCTGTGTGTGTTTGTTTGTGATTGAACATGAGCATGCACATGTGTGTGTGTGTGTGTGTGTGTGTGTGTGTGTGTGTGTGTGTGTGTGTGTGTGTATGGATATGAATGCCTAAAATATTTGTTCAATAAAATAATGTGTGTATATTTACTTCCATGTAGTTTGTGCCATTTGTCTCCAAAGTGCCACCAATCAAGAAGAGGTTATTCTGGGAGAAAAAGTTTGTGCACAAAAGGAGACAATATAATTACCTGAAAAATACGTCCTTCAAGTATTATTTTCAGACATTTATAGTCACCTTGTCAGAGTAAGAGATAGTGTACCCTGTTATAAGAGTTTACTTTGGGAAATATTCGCCAAGCTGAAATCCAAAAGCCTTACTGTAAGCTACCCCAAGACACTATCATGTCATTTGCTTTGTAGATAGGAATTTGAATGGAATAACTTTATTTTTTTGCTGTTCCCATAACCCTTAATAACCTAGTCTGTAACAGACATCACTAATTTCACTTCCTCTGCCTGTACAATCACACCTTTCTTATACTGGGGCTGCTACTGGACATTATTCATTGGGTTCTGGTCCTCCAAACTGAGCAATACTCTTGGTGGTGCTAACACTGGGGTCAGTGATTGAGGAGGGGAGCAGACATTATGAAAAATCATGACACTGCAATCAGACAGTTAGGTTGGGACATAGGGGAAGCCCAGCCCCATGCATGTGCTGACTTATGTGTATTGAGAGTGTGTGCAATGAAGTATTGCAAGGGGAATACCCAATCTCCTGATGAAAAACACCCTTCAAAATCCTCAACTACATGTCTGCCCAAGAAATGATGATCACCTGAACTCCTGGTTTGTATTGAGAGCAGGCAGTGGTGGGCCTCTCTAGAATGTCTTCCCTTTCCTTTTGAGAGAGGCAAGCAGGCTAAATCATTTGTCATTCCTTTTACCCGCCTTGGTCCCTCAAGCCCTCAGGTTACTAGTTAAACCTAGGTTTTGTGGGTCAAAGCAAGAGCAAACTTCTTCCGCACCACAGAGCAAACACAGCAGAGAAACCTGGAGTAGCTTAAAGTGAGGTTTTTGGAATCCTGTCACCTGTGTGAAATGAGGCAAAATACTCTCCTCCACAAAAAGGTTCATGACTTGTCACCTTTGTGTGCAATGCTTACTCCAGGGACATAGCTAGGTTAGGGTGAAGGAGACTGTAGCCCTGGGCACAAGGTATTAGGGGACATGATTTTAATTTATTTTTGTAGCGGCATTTCTAAATACTGGTTTTGGAATATTGTTTTTTCAGTCAGTCAGGGCTGAAGTGAAGCTCTTGCTTTAGCACTTAATGTGTGGTATAACTTCTAACAAGTTTGCAACAGTTGATTTAAAGCAGAACACCTTTTTTTTTATTTTTGCTCCTTGAATTGAGAAGCACAATACTGGACCTGGCTTGCACCAGCAGACCTTTGTTTTTTTAACTCTTTCAATTTAAGCAAGTCATGGGACCAAGCAGCGTTCCAGGATTGTCCCTGAAAAGGGACATTTATGACTTGTGGGCTTTCATAGTTAATAAGTGCATAAAATAAATCAAAAATATGTGGTAGTTTGCTGAAGTGTGGCCCTGATATTAGTTGGCTTGGGGGGTTGGGGTTTATTTATACAGATATATATATGTATATATGTGTGTGTGTGTGTGTGTGTGTGTGTGTGTGTGTGTGTGTGTGGGTTTACCTTCATAACGCCGATCTCAATAGGGTCGACCTCACATTTGCGAATACTGAAGTGCGAATGTCCCAAATGTCGAATTCCACATATCCAAACAACAAAATCTCACCCCCTTTTTGACCCATGGTAGCACTGATGTGGAGGTGTGGCATGGTCGGAAATGTCAAAATTTGACATTTATTCGACATTTTAAAAGTTTCATGGTTCTGGTTTCATGGAAACGGGTCGACGATGTGGCCGGGCTGGTCGATCATATGTGATCGACTGTATATATATATATATATATATATATATATATATATATATATATATATATATATATATATATACATATATTTTTTTTTTTTTTTTTTTGGTGATGCATTTAATTTTACATACTCTAGTTGCAGTTTCGCTGCAGTATTCTTTGCTGCTGGTGCTTGCTTGCGACACAATGCATCATTCATAGATTTTGTACTTGCTCCATGATTGCCCAGCTGTGTGTGGTGCCAGAGTGCAACTTGCCACCTCTGAACAAAGAATTTATTTTTGTTGGTTTCTGATGTATATCTATATTTTTTATGTATTTATTTTCATTTCTTAATCAGGGTAGAACACTTATCCTAATGGATCATTTCCAAGCTCATCCATGGAGAATACAACAGATGGAAGATAAAGTTAACATTTTCAAATGGGTGCAGGCATAGTGATGAATACTTAAGAGTGTTTTATAAACAGAATATCAGCACTATCAGGATATAGCTAAACATAATACAACTTAAAAAAAAACTGCCCGAGTTTAACTTGTAAGGCAAGTTAAGTAATACTCAAAATGCAGCATTTGGTGGTGTCAATAGGATTGAGCTCTTTTGAGTTACATCTACCCTTTGTACATATATGTGCATATTCTTGTATGTGTGAAGAGATGTATTAAATTGATTAAGTTTATTTCTTGCCACCAAACATTGACTTGCTATAGAGATATAGTTGTATGTTTTAATGCAGCTTGCTTTGAAAACCTTGGACATTGCAAGATACATGCTGGGATTTATACTGCTTTAGCATACTGCACAAGGCCACTTGTATGGAATTGTATAGTATGCAGGGGGCTTGCTCTTCATTCTTCTCTCACTACTGAGTGGTACAGTGACACTGACACTCTACCAAGCAGCAAAGGCATTCAGCACTCCATGAAAACGCAGTATCTAAAGGCGTGGCCTATGCAAATGAGGCTCTTGCTGCACTCCGAGGTGCACTGCTCTGTATGGGATCCTTCTGCCATACGGAGAGTCACAGATATTTGTATTATACGAGATCCATGCAGAGCAGAGCAGAGCAAAAAGTGTGTAAGTGCATGGAGGTAAAGCTATACCGCCATACCTTGCATACATTGCTGATGCAAGTTAGTACTCCTGTGCTGAATGTGTGCATGTCTGTGTGTGTGTGTGTGTGTGTGTGTGTGTGTGTGTGTGTGTGTGTGGTCTATATTAAACCACCAAACACTTAAAAAAGTGAACGGTGATTGATCAACCCTATGTAAGTGAAAGCTTACAATGTAGAAGTGTCAGAACAGCGATTTTTTTTTCCAAGGGAAAAAAATCGCTTTTCCAACAAAAAAAAAAAATCTATTTCAAATATTACATTAAGTGGGGGGCTTTGCCCCCCACACCCCCCTACTTAAATATACCAACTTTGAGACCGCACTACAGTGCCGAAAACGGCAAAGTACCGAAGCGGCCAAGCAAAGTCTTTCTCAGGGAAAGAATTTGCTTAACAGCCACTTCAATATTTTGTGTTTTCAGCCTTTTAAGTTCGACCAAGACACATTCAAATTCGGTCTTCTAATATAGACCCTTGTGTGTGTGTGTGTGTGTGTGTGTGTGTGTGTGTGTGTGTGTGTGTGTGTGTGTGTGTGTCTGTGTGTGTGTGTGTCTGTGTGTGTGTGTGTCTGTGTGTGTATCTGTGTGTATGCATACATGTATGTGTCTGTGTCGTCTAAAGCGAAATGCAAAATGTCACATTTTTATTTGTCCCTCCCTGCATGGCACAACTCTGCATTGGTATACAGCTTTGTTGCCATCCTATTAGATAAACTGTTAATCAGAATTTCGCAGCTTCTGTCAAACGGCTGACAAATGTCAATCTAGCTGTTGCATACTGTGGTTTGATGACAGTCATACAGACAGCTGTCACGTGATTTGACAGTTATACAGACAGCTGTCATGTGGTTTGACAGTTATGCAGACAGCTGTTGCAATAACTATCAAATTTTGGCTCATTACAGTAACTACAAAAAAAACCCCACAGACATTTGACAGTGTCAGCAAGCATTTCCAAGCAATACAGGACTAGCAACCTGGTGGTGTGAACATTGTTTCTAGATGATTGTCACTGCAGAAGTCACATCCTGACCTCAAAGGGAAAAAATGGTATGAAGGGGATGTGGACGGATGGATGTAAATGACAATAATTTTATTGTGTGTATTCTCCTTCTCTGTCCCTATGAAGTGCATTACAAGATGCCTTAGCTCCATTTATTTGATTCCACAAGTCACACCTCCATTTAGAACAGGACTCCAGTTCAAAATGCTGCACTGGGACATTAAATGACCGATCTCTAGGGTTATTTTTAAAAGAGCTGTATAATACATTAATAGCTGCTGAGGACTGCATTCCATTATGGATTCAAGGCATCGAACCAGCTTAGGTCTGCTACTGGCATACTGTGGTGACACTGCTGTAGTGCTGAATGCTGCTGCATCCAAACTTTAGTAGTCACATCTGTGTAGACAGAATCATGGTAAAGCAGACACATTTATATTTATTTATGGATGCCATGTCTATTTTTTGTTTGTCTGTTACCTGGGAATGTCAAGCTCAGAAATGTTGCCCAAACCGATAGGCAATACATAACTAATACAGGAATTATCCACAGAGATGACTAACAGTGAATAGCCAGTAATTCAGTATTGCATACTGACAATTCACAATGATTAAATAATAATTACTGCAGTAAAATCATAGTAAAAACAGAATAGGAGAAATACCACATTCCATCAGTGTGACACATTTTGCTTATTTGTGCAGTATGGAATTGCATTTGTAAAATGTGTTAAAAGTGAGAAGACAATTGTATTTGTTCTTTTGTAATATAGAAAAAAGCATGTTTAAACTTGAAACATCTTTCTGCAGTAATTGTGCGATGGAATATGATTTCTTAGGAAATACTTAGTTGCTTGCAAATAATTGCAGGGGAAGTTATAAAGGAGTTTCAGTCAGGAGCTCTCAAGCTTTAGGTTATAAAAAGAAATAGGGACATTTTAACAATGTGTGATGTTTTGTTAGACCAAATGACCTGCCTCACCATAACATGTTGCCATATTGAAGTTCTACTCACTTTGCTTTTTGCTTCTTCCTCAAACCCTTACCCATGGCCATAAGTACACCATTATAGGGATTCCTATACACTGGTCACTCTCCATTTTCTCTCCAATAACATTCTTGATTTTTGTCATGTATTCTTATCCTTTCTACTACTACAAACTTCATAATAGTGTGATAACTGGCAAATGGTATTGTCATCTGGACATTTCTGGCTCTCCTTTACTTTGGTTTGGACCACTTTCAGATTTCTATCCTTTCTAATACCATCTTGGATCAATTTTTTAAACTCAGTAAGATCCAATACTTCAATCAATGCACATATTCTGTCCACTCTGGAGCTCAACATTTTCCATTTTGTTTTGGGCATATTCAGATCCCCATTACTAAAGTCCTCATCCTACTCCCTGCTGCTTTATCTTATCTGTCAGTCTGTTATCCTTTCCCTTATTTGGTCTAGGGGATCACACATTGGATTTCTCAACAAACATTATCCTTCTTCCTGTACTATAAACACCACAGCACTTACATTAGATTTTTGTCCTGCCCACTGCCTTTCTTATTTCATGAAATAATGTACCTTCTCCTCTAATCTTGTATTTGGTGACCTCTTTTATCTAGATCTCTACACCACCTTCCTTCCTCTCATCCCTTTCATTCCAGAAGAACCTGTTCCCAGGCACCTCCCTGTACCACCACCTAATTGTGGTACTAGAGATGCCTACCCTACCACTCCACATCACTGTGGTACTAAAGATACCTACTCTACCCTACCACTCCACATCACTGTGGTACTAGAGATGCCTACCCTACCCTACCACTCCGCATCACTGTTTTACTAGAGATGCCTACCCTTACCAACCCTACCACTCTGCATCACTGCTTGCAGCTTTCACATCTTCCTAACCAGACAATTTGGCTTGCAGAGTACTGACACTCAGCCATCACTTCAGAAAGCCTTATTTGTTCTTCCCCATGTTACAAATAATTTTTTTCTTCTCTCTATGGGCCATGTACACATGCCCTTCTTTTGTGTCTGTGACACTGCAGCTTTACCTTATTCTGAAGTTATGATTACTGAACTGTAACTGTCTAACCCACTTGTGAGCACTCCTTTTTCTATGTTGGACTGTGTTTGATCTTGGGCCTAGCATAGAGCTGTTTTGACTCTAGGTCATGTCCAATCTTCCCAGCATTGTCAGCCCCTCTCTTACATCCATTCATCAGCCTCCCTTATCCTTTCATTCTTCAAGTTACTGACTGTGGGTACAGTTAACATGTCTGAGAATGGCAGCTCCAATCCTATATCCTGGCATCTGTCTGTCACTTCCCTGCTCCTGCTTCCTGCTACGCCCTCCTTCATCGCCTAGTATCCAGCTTTTGTATTGCATTGTTAACTTCATCACCTGGGGAGTAGTTTGGGCCTTTATTGTGACTATTATCCCTCCCATACTTTATATTTGCACTGTTCGCACCATTATCATAGTGATTATACATGCTTTCAGAGTGTTCACACCTTCCATAATTCACTATGGAGTGCTGCACACCTACAGAACTGACATAGTCTGTTCTGTGTTATCCATACTGGCAAATAGTCTTGAAGATCCCTAGTTAGGTCTCACATTTTCCAGGCACCCCATAGTTCACAGCGTAAAATGCTTAAGTATCTTACTAGTTTCAGGCATTTTCTTTGCAGGTGACACTACACATAGCATTTCACGTGACATGGCTTTGCTGTGTAATTGACATCTTACCCAAGTATTGCCTTCAACTGATGTACAGTTTTCAAGAACAGTATAATGATATTCTACACTTGTGGCTGCATCTTATGACCCACATTAAGAAACTAGAATGGCTACTAGGGATTATTGCAACTGGATTTCAATGGCAGTTTATTGTATGTCACCAATGCATGATTTGTTTGATTTGGGTTAAAAGATCAAGATTGTGGTGTATGGGAAATCCATTTTGGTCTGAGGCACAGCAATCTCAGAGTCAGTATTTTGAAGTAGGAGGTGTATGTGGCTTTCAGGCTTCCACAGTGGTGGGTGCAGGGGTAAAGCCCCATCAAAACTGCTTTAATAGTGCAATATTGAAATTTAGTTGTAGATGTTTCAGTGTAAACAGAATAATTACTGACCACACTTCTCTGAGTGCCAGCTACTCTGGTATTAAACTTTCCTCATGGAGCAACTGAACACTTCACTTCATACCTCTAAATTGAACAGAGTTTCTCAGAATATCTATATTTTAGTCAGTTACTCACAAAATCTGTGGTTTTCTGGAAAATTGTTAAGGCTTGAAGTCACTGCCTAAGTAATGACAGACATTTGACTTCTAACCTTCGGAAAATGCATGCTAATACAAAACCTATTATTCTAGCATTTTCTAAGATGATGAGCATATATAGATCAATATTTAAGATCAGTCCTTGATTTTGAGTCTTTGTCCCCCATTAGTTTTGGCTTTGTGAAGAATTATTTTTTTAAGAGGTTGAGTATGCCTCAGTTACAACCACTACAGAAATTCACAGAAGACTGCACAAACTGACAATCATGAAAGAATAAGATAATGCAACGATCTGCACTTATAATGACAAGTTATCCAGTCAAGTAATTCTGGAGTCTGAGGAATATTCATACTCTTCTAGATGGGTGTTGTATAGTTGGAATTTCTGCCAGTACCTCAATGTGACTATGACTTGGAGAAAGAAAAATGTATGCACCTGAAATCTGTTCTGATATTTGTAGATGCTTGCTATGTGCTTACTAAATGAATGGGAGGCAACATGCACTTGCTGTTGCGGTTATTTTTGTTTGCTTACTTTTTCTCTTATGGTTGTTAAGATCTTAGCAAATGGAAGGGAGATGATACATTGTTTGCTCAAGAATCTTGGACAAAGCTGAAAACAATAAGAGGACAATAGCCCAAATCAGGGACAATTTATAAATATTACTGAAATTAACTTAAAAAAAGTAAATAGAAATACTGGTTTTGCTTCAATATAAGAGGTTATTTGAGAGATATGCTTAAATAATTAACCCAATCAATTAATTAATTATTCAAATCATATCCTAAAAAAAAAATTCAAAAAAAATTCCATCAATCTTTAAAACATTCACAAATGATGGAAAAAATGATAAATTATTAAAAAATTGGATACAAGACTTTACATAAAACCCGCTCTTTATGAAAACTCAGACATTTAAAGTTTTGCTGCTCTTGATTTCGACACTGGCACAATAGATAAGAAATCATGATTGATGGAATTTTTTTTGGAATGGACATTTTTTAGGATATGATTTGAGTAATTAATTACTTGACTGGGTTAATTATTTAAGGTGGTTGATGTCATTTCCATTTTTGCTCTGATGAAGTCCTTTGGAGATTGTCTGTAAGGACAAAAGTGCTTACAGATTTTATACGTGGTCTTGTTTTATGGAACAGGTTTATTAAACTTGTTGGATTTCATTGATGGCAGCGCTTTGGCTTTGTACCTCTTTTCGATATCAGTGTTGTGCCATGGGTACATTGCCATGTTTTCTTTTGGTCTAAACATAATTAACTTACTCTAAATGTGACCAAAATAGTAGTCATTGTTTTGATACACAACCAAGGCTAGTAAATTCTACCATATTAAACATTCTCACACCCAACAATGTATGCATAGCAATATTGGACAAATACAAACACCTAGTTCTGACTCTGGATCTTTTTTTGTCATTCAAAACTCACACCGGCTTGGTTGTTTCAAACGTTTTGACTCACCTGAAAACTACCCACTCCATCTCTGGGTAAGCTCTAGCTAAGAATGTCCTTATTTACATACATAAGCCTGCTCTAACAATTGACTCCCTCTACTCAGCCTGTAAGGACAAATGAAATTCAAACTAGTATAAATTCTACATGTAGATTCACAGGCTTCTCTTCCCAGTTGCATCCTCCTGCAAAAAGAGCCAATTAGTGACAAGTAACAGCTTGGTGCATCCTTCTCTTATGCACTCTTAACTACAAGATACTAAATAGTAGAATTTGGCCCTCTTTTTGAAACATGTTAAAAATAAAGTCCTCTTCTAATCTCTTAGTAGTCATGAGAATAATGCTATAACTCTAATAAGATCCACTTTGGACTCACTACTGCAGAAGTAAAGCTCTTAATTGGAACCACCTTCCTGTAGAACTCAAGCAAATTATCGAATACTTGCCTTTCAGGAAAAAGACAAATTCATAGAATGTCTTAAAGGCACATACGACTGTTCTTGCTTCCTGGAAAAAAATGTAAAACTGTGCGGTATTCATCTCTTCTAATAAACACCATCCTCCATTACTCTAATGAAGCAGTAAGCCAGTTAACATGAATAAAGTATCTCTAATGCAAATATGTAAATAGTCTTAATGTCTTCTAACTGATTATAAAGACATGCTACTTCTAGTAGTCTTAAATATAACCCCAAATGATCTATAATGACACACACGTGCGCACACACAAACACACACACACACACACACACACACACACACACACACACACACACACACACACACACACACACACACACACACACATTAGCACTATCCTAAAAATTAAACAGCAAAATTGTGGCAAACTCTCATACTAGAACAAAAGCATGGTTGACTAGCCCACTATTTGCCACATATTTGTAACTTCATGCAACATACTACAGCAAAATATTAATTATCTGTCACTGGAGATGTCTTCTCAGTGGAAAATTATGACGTTATTAATTCAGCATTACTTTTTTATTTCTGTTTATATCTATATAATTCTGTGTAAGCTCTGAAACAAAACTCCCCCACATTAATGTAATCTTCATTGTTGAATTAAGTAAATGTAAGGTTTTGTCTATATAAGTCTGTAGCAAAAGCTCACTGAAACTAATATTATTATCATGTACTGTGCAGTAAATGTGTACTTACGTACAGGAGTCATGGACAGAATGGGTCTTAGAACCAGTTAACTTACCTGGTAAAGAAAGCACGAATGAATGAATGAATAAGTAAATAAATATATAAATACATGGATCACTCGCACTAGAATGCAAGCCCTCAGAATTTGGAGGCAAGAACAGCTATAAATTCAGAGTACATTCAGTGGTATTGACTGAATTAGGACTGGAGTATGGCATGCTTTCTGCATTGGGGTGGCAGCCTCCCTTGGGTAGGCCTGAGATTGTTTCATAGAAGTGGCTAGCAAATCACATGGTGGGTACCAGAGTTTAATTGTGATAAAGATAGTTCCTAATATTTCACAAAGTGCTTTTGTTTGTTGTATTTTTCATGTCAGTATTACTCTCATCAAAATCATTTTTCAGCAAATTGATGCTGGCTGGAAGGGATGGTGGGGGGGGGGGGGGCTTACCTTTTCTGTTACTGCATGACATTCCAGATACTGCATTTACTTCTCATACAATGGTCACTGTGTCTTGCTGTTTTTGGCTACTTATTGAAATTCATGTTGTCAGTGTCTGATACCCTTTGTGTCTGAGTTATGCCATTTGGGCTACCTGAACTGCATTAAATGACCTCAGATTTTGGTGAGTTGTTGCAACGTCCATTTTACAGTACACGTTACACTGTCTATGTGCCTCTTTATAACTCTTCTAAAGGAATTAGTAATGCAGTAAGGCATCACTTCTACATGACTGAAATTGCAGCATCACTGGGGAAAGTACAATCTCATTTCAGGGTTGTCACAAAAAAGTCAAGTAATGTATATGTAAACTGATATTTATCTGATTTTTTAATGTACAAAGAAACATTTCAGAACTTTTCTAAATATTGGTAATTTATAATCATAGGTTCATGGGATCATAGGAAGTTAGTAGGCTATTGGCCCTGAGACCCTTGCAAGCCTAGCCAAGAATTTAGTCCATACTCCAACAAGTCAGTACCCTATGCCACTGTCCAACAGGGAGATAGGTAGAATTCCAGGAGTGTATTTTCTGTTCCCCATCCAGTTATCCTGGCTGTACTTAAAAAGGTTTAATGAGGTACTCTGTTTTACATGGAGAGGGAGTCTATTCCACAAAAGGGCGAGTCTCTGGGACACAAATCTGTCCTGCCAACAAGTCCTATTGATGTCACAGACCAGGTTGAAGTCTCGCGTGCAGGTGGAGCTTGACTAGCAGATATGCAGCAGTCCCATCAGGGCAGGGTCTGAGATTGCTTTGTATGCCAGACAGAGGTCACCTCTGAGGAGTCTGTAGGAGACTTTTAGCCTATCTGTGTAGGGTAGATGTTTGAGGCCCTGGATTCTCTGGGTGAGGAATCTCTGTGGTCTCTCAAGCTGCTGCATGTGCTTTGTGAGGTACATGCTGAAAGGGGCATTGTATTTAATAATCGGTCTTATAAGGGAAGAATACAGGGATGTTATGGCCACCTTGTCCCTGGATGAGATACCCCTACTAATGAGGTGGGCCATGTAGAAAGATTTCCATACAACGGAAGCAATATAGTGGTCAAACGTCAGTTTGCATCAACCTGGGTTTCAAAGTCCCTCATGACTGATTGCATGCTTAGTGCCTTATTATCAATGTGATAATTTGTGAGGATGTCATTCTCCCCAGAAGGGATGATGATGCATTTTTTTACATTCGGTTTGAGGCCATGTTTCAGGCACCAGTCCTTTGTTTGGGTGAGACCCTCTTGGAGGATGTCCACATCACTAGGGGAATTGATGACAGCACCCAGCTTGCAGTCATCTGCAAACTTGGTCAGCCATAGCCCACTAGATTTCGTCTGCCCCTCTGAGAAGTATATCTCAATCAGCAGAGGCCCCAAGACTGATCCCCGGGGTATTCTGCTTGTTTCTGGTCTACTATTTGAGGTGGCTTCCCCTATTTTTGACTAGGTGGGTTCTAGAAGTGAGCCAGTTTGCAACCCATCTGGTAACATATGGATTAATGCCTAGGTGAGAGAGTTTATCTATTATACCTGAGTGGGGAATAGTATCAAAGGCCTTGGTCAGGCCAAGGTAGGCGGTGTGCACCATCCTTACCTTGTCTATGGCCTTGGTGACTGTCTCAAATAAGTTGACCAAATTTAACAGGCATGACTTCCCCTTGACAAAACAAAACCATGTGGGATCAAGTGTCTGGAGGTTGCCATTGTCCTTGTTAATGAGGTCCATAATAATCCGCTCTATAACCTTGCAGATCAGGCTAGTTAGGCTGATGGGTCTATAATTTCCTGGATCTGTGGACCGTCCACCTTTGTGCAAAAGGATGACAGTAGCTGTCCTCCACTTGGCTGGGACAAAGCCGGTACTCAGGCTTTGGTTGAATAGGGTGCCTAATGGTGCTCCAAGTTCCTGCCTGAGTTCATGTAGGATGCAGCCTGGGATGTTATCAGGTCCCATGGAGGCTGTATTTTTTGCCTTAGAGAGGGCAGTGATGACTTGCTCCGTAGAGATAAAGGGAGGGGTCAGGTACTGAGGATGTTCTGTTTTACTGATGGAGGGACAGAGGAGTGAAGTTTTCACAGAATCTGTCTTCCAGCAGGTTGGCTATATCTACAGGGTTAGTGTATGTGATGTCCTTGACCACCAGTTCTGAGCAGATCTCAGTGCTTCCCTTGAGACTGCGGACATACGTGAAGAAAGCCTTATGATTATCCATAGTACATATGGCCAGTTTGTACTTGAAGTTTGCTTTGGAGAATTTCACTAGTGCTCTTATTTGCTTGTTCAGGCTAAGGAGAGATTGCTTCCAATTAGACACTTGCTCCTTCATGGTCCTGCACAGCAATTTTTCCTTATATTATAGAGTTTATTTATTGTAGATGTCCATCAGACAGGTTTACTCTTCCTTGAAGATGATGCTTTTGTTCTGTCTGGTATTCTTGATTCCATGAAGCTGTATAAATGTGCATATAGTACTCTGTTGTAAGTTTGGACATATGTGCCAGTTTCTGTGGAGGGGGTGGGGGCTGTAAAGCTGTTTATACCTTCCCTCAGGAGGTTATAATCAGCTTTGGAGAAGTTTTTTTGTTTGACCATAGCCGGGGGGGGGGGGGGGGGTCAGAGGAGATGGTGACTTCTAAAGTGACTGTTTGTGGTCGGATCTCACCAGGGATGATGACACTGTAGGGATGCTGCAGTGGTTACTCATGTTGTTTAACACCAAGTCCAAGGTATTATCACCTCTTGTGGGGGTGTCAACCAACTAGGCCAAGGCATCTGCATTGACAAAATCAAGGAATCTCTGGGCATTTGTGTTTTGGCATGAATATTTTTTCCAATCTATGGTTAGATAGTTAAAGTCACCTAGGATCAGGGTAAAGGGTTGAATCTTGATAGAGTTGAAGAGGTCCAGATAGGTAGAGTGGGCATCTTGAATCAGAGTTGGAGGCCTGTAGCTAGCTATGATGTAAATAGGAGTCTTGTAAATTGTTAATTACATCTGGAGTATTTCCTGTGCATCATACTGTTTGATCAGCCTAGAGGTATGTATGTCTTTTATATATATATTGCAACTCCACCTCCTTTTGTTTTGCTGCCCATGGCTTGGGGTCTGAATGAATGATAGGATGAATAACCTGGTACAGCTGGGGTCCTCTCTGCAGCTTTGAAGCTTTGAATCAGGTTTCTGTGACTGCACAAATGTCAGCTTCTTCCAGGGTAAGGAATGCTTGCAATGAGTGCAGTTTCATATTTAGACTCCTAGTATTTAGCAGCATAACCTTTCATTTACATTTGGATGAAATTTTCATGTTGGTAGTTTTGACATCGTGGCATTGCCTAAAAACAGCACTATGGGGGAGGCGGCATGTACTGTTTCTGAATGTTGAGGCCAACAGTAAGCTTTTACACACACACACACACACACACACACACACACACACACACACACACACACACACACACACACACACACACACACACACTAAGCTTTTACACACACTATTTTCCTATATGTATCAGAGATTCACAATGACAGTCTTGGGATTCTGAAAGGACTACCACCCACAGTAAGTCATAATGTGGCTATTTTCCTTTGGTGGTACCCCTTTCCAATTCTTAAAAAGCCCCACCACAGTCTGTAGAATCACCTTAGTCGGCTATCTCCACAGCTTCATGGAATGATAATGAGGCTTTCTAGTGAAGTGGCATAAAATAATCCATCATATGCTCTTCCCCGTTAATGCCTGCAATAAGGGATTTATACAGCCACGTAATGCAGCCAGTTGGCAAGATGTTTAAATTAACATGGCCAACTGCATTAATTAACATGGGCAAAAGGCCAGATTCACCCATTACTTTCAATGTGAGAGACCACGCAGCAGGCACATGTCAGAAATTTAGTGGAGAGGTAGTGATGTCATGTATATGTGCTAGGGTAACTCCTTATCATTCAGAGACATCTAAATAAATGGATAATGAGGAGTTGTGGTTAATTTGTCTCTGTATCACAATTTTTCATGATTGTGAAAACTGGCCCTTTTTATCGTAGCAGTTCATGCTCACAGAGGAATTCCTTCTGAATCCCAGTCAGTGTCTCACATTTGTAGTCTGGTTCTTGTAAACATGTCACCTAGAGCTTCAGCAACTGGAGCATACACTGAATTTATTCATCTTTTAAGTGGGCCTTCTCTTTCCAGTGAGTAAATCCTCATGACTGCTGGGCTATTAATTACCATGTGACAAGGAAGAGGAACAGGTGCATAGAGCCACTGTCACCTGGATTCTTTTCTTAATCATCTCCTTCAGTCTTTGCACACCTTCCTGCTGCCCTCCTCCCTGGCTTCTGCTTCCATCCAGCCACAGATCCCTCATTTCTTCTTACAAGGCACTCCTGGATGTACTCCTTCACAGCTGGCCTCTATGGTATCTGATTTGTGGCCCCAGGGAGTGAGAGATCCAAAGAGGAGTGGTGAGAAATGGAGCTGGGAGCCATCATTCTTGTATGTACTGGTTTTAATGCCATCCATTTCACATTCAGCAGAAAACTTCTCCAGTGTTTATGCTAGAGATCACAGCCACTTTGAGGCCAAGAGAAAAGCATCCACAGTAAACATCAGAGATGTAGCACTCACATTCATACATGGGGTACTCTCCTTTCTACTACAGATCATTGCTCAGCTTTCTTACATCTCAAGTTCTACTCCTAAAACCATGAAAATATTATATGTAATGTAAAAGAGCAGCTCAAAATAAGCATTTTTGTAGGGGGTCAAGCCCTTTTGTAGTCTACGTCTCCTCAGCTTATATAAATTTACTGCAGAGTCTCACAATATTAAGGGAGAAGCTCTCCCCAACAGCACACAGTGGTCTTGGTCTGTTGTTTTATTATAGCATCCATCAGAATGTGATTTCTGAGAGTGTATGCTGTAGCCTCCTTCAAGCCTCAGTGGACATAATACCTTATCAAAGGAAATCATAAATAAGACACATGCTGGGAAAAGTTCTATGGCAACCTTAATATATGAGACTAATTGATGAGAATAAAGACAGTTTTTGCTCCATAAATACAGAGACTGAAGTGTATGTAACAGGGGCACTGAGACCCCATTCTGTTGATGAATCATCACTCTCAAGGCATTGCAGATTACATGCTTCTACAGCTTCGCCAGGTCCATCACACACATGTAGAATACATTAGCAAGCAATCTTGACCTCTTCAATATTTCTTCAGGTAGAAAAACTGTTGATCCACAGTTCCATGACTAGCCTGAAATCAACATTGCTCTTTCTGAATGACTTATCTATCAAATGGCATCACCTTTCCATCACACTGATATAAACTTTTCCAAGAGACCAAGGAGCATGAACCCTGCAATGAATAAAGCAAACCTTCCTGTTACCCTTTCCGGAAATGGGGGCCATCACCCACAGTTTGTCTATCTAGAGGTATTGTCATTACCTTTTAATCACCACAGAAAAAGCATGTTATCAAAGGTACCAACAAGCAACAGCATTGCCTTCAGCATTCCTAGATGGATCTCATCTATTGTTAGATCCTTGCTGCACTGAAGCCATTTAATTGCTATAGTGACTTCACAGAAATTGTCGAAATACTACCAGTTGCTAGTAACACTGTCTCCTCAAAGGACAGCAGATTATCTGGGTAGAGACATTAAAATCAAAATAAAAATCCAACGATCACTCTTGTGACATCAGGTTTTATAACACTCCTGGGTGGTCCATTATTTCCTTGTAATGCCCACCCTGTCAGGCATTATTGCTTGCTTAACATGGAAACTGAAATGCAGCTCTACTTCTCCAACTTAACATTTTTCCACATAAATTTCATTATGATTGCCATTCATTTGACACATTCAGATACAACACTTTCTGCCATTATAAGCATTTACAAAAATATCTCATACCATCATTTCCTGTGCAGAATCAGTACGAACTATTAGTTTTAACTATTCATTTCCCTTATATGTAGAGAAGCTTCTTAAAGATCTCCCTTTTTTCTGATCATTCATTTGCTTACTCAGTCACTATTCATATTGTTCTCTTCCTGCTGAAAATAATGTTCTTAAATAATCATTTCAGTGCTGCAATTTGTATAGCACACTCCTGTCTTACCCTTTTCATTACATATTTCCTTTATCTATGTGTGTCTTTTTGTCTTTCACTTACATTTAACTTATTGTGCTAGCCTTCTGTTAGCTACCTAGGTTCCACTATTCTAACTTACATCCTTAACTATTTTATAACGTTTTCATATTTTTGGTTTAAAATTAGCCACCGATGTAATTACAACTGAGAAAACATTCTCATGCCTTTATGATTACATACCATAACTGCTATAAAGCTTCTTACTTACTTTCTTCTCTTAAATGCTGTTGACTCAGTTTGCAGAATTTTTAGCCCCACCTTCCTTTTTCTTCACTTTTGAAAATACACCTTCCTTGCATTTTGGTCATAAAATGCTATTATGTTGCTTTCAATTGTATGTTAAATCACATTCTATTCTCTAAAATAAAACCAGCAGCTGTTTTACCTCCAATGTCACTTTTTAAATATGCTTTTTCTCAGACAGTCTTTTTCAATTTCCCAGATAAATCGTCCTTTGCTCTTTTGTTATCCTTACGTTTATTAGTTATCCCTCAAATAAAAGGTTTGCCTAGTACTCTAGTACTTATCCCTTGCCTCCCTAAATAAAACACATGCTTCTGAAATGGCTCATGGCTTTTTGTATTGGTAACTGCATAACGTCCACAGATATGTACCAGTTTCCTTTTTTTACTGCATCCATGCAGAGCGTCATCCCTAGACTAATGACTGTAACATTTTGTATGTAAACAGGATGCTGTCCTTCCACATTCTACACAAATGGCCATACTACATTGCTTTCCCTAAAACATTTACCCCCCACCTCTTTTTAGCTAATATAAACCACATGGTTTTGACACATCTATTTATTGACTTTTCTTTCATCGTCTTTTCCAGACTTGTACCCTTATAATGTCAGTCTTACCCTTGTCATTCTCTTCTCTCTCTTATCAATATCATCTCCTCCTCTTCATTTTGTAAAACTTCATATCTATTCCACAAGTGTTCAACAGTTGGTTTCCATTTCTTTTCAGTTTGCCCTGGGTGCTATAAGCAAAGCTTAATGTTTCTACGCTTCACTGGCGCCCTTTTTACTTACTACATTAATATTCAGTTTTTCCACCTCCATACTATTCCTTTATTGAATCTGAAATAATTTTTGTATTACACAATATTGTCACAAGTGGTCTTCTGTTTGCTACATAATACATTTTATCATACACGTTTCCTGTCCATGCCTTGTTAAGCCACACAAAGTACAGCAGTGCTTTGGACAGCATGACACCAAGTGTCCTTTTCCATCAGATAAGTAAGTAATACATGTTAGGCAGTTCAGAATACTGACATTCATCAGGTACCATTCAGATATAGTACATAAGGAATGTGATACAAATCCCCTTACAGTTTTAACAAGAGATCCCTTTCCTACCCCAATTCTATACATTTACTCTCTCTCTCTCTCTCTCTCTCTCTCTCTCTCTCTCTCTCTCTCTATATATATATATATATATATACACACTATACACACATATAAAATCAATGTTTTCCTTTTTCTTTTTTTAATTTCATTCATTTTGCATAATATGTGTGTGTGTAGTAGCTGTACATTCCTTATATCCTGTATATGCTGAAGTAAAAGTCATTCTGGAAGTTCCACCTCCAAAAAATGTTACTGAATTGAAAGCATATTTTTGATTATTTAATTATTATAATGAAAATTTACAAGCTGTCACAAAGGCATTAAACACTGTTGCTGGTATGCAAATATGGACATGGACAAAGAACAGCAAGTAGGATTTCAAAAGTCATAAACTACTATTAAATATGCTGAAGTGTTTATTTAGTTAATTAACTGTTAGCTAGACCTCCCCTCTGACACCTGGACTTGGTCAGTAGAGGCTGTGCTTTCACAAAGAATTCCTGAATATCATTAACAAACAACTTTGTTTCATGTCTTATATGCTGATGCTGAGACAAATAATTCTTTATTTATCACTGGAAAAGGAAGGTTGAGACATTACTTTTGAAATACAGATATCTTTTAATTTGCATGGTTGTATTTTAGCATTTGCATGATTCAAAGACCACTGATTATGTAATGAAAGGAAACCTTATCCACAATGGGTCCTCTGAGAGTACTCTTTAGGCAGTGTTACTGACAAAATGTGACTATAAGAGATTATTATAGAAGTACCACGTTAAAGTTAATATAAGACGTATGCTACCTATGTTGGAAAAAAAACAGAACCTTGGACAGATCTCATCAAATATTTATGTTAGATGTCACAACTAATGTGTCGGTGCATACTGAAAAAAATTAAAACACTGAACTTCAAAATATGCGGTTTTGTCATGACTACATTGGTATGTATTGAAAGGCTAGCATCTGAGGCAGGATTTCTGCTTTTATTACAGAAGACCAGTGTTAAGTATCAAAGAGCATTATACATTGTGGGGGGTACAGAGTCATAATACTTCCAGAAGATTATTCAATAATACTGAAAATGTTGCATGAAGCTCATCACAAAATGTTCAGTTTATGAAGTCTTATTTGATGCACAGTGGCCTGAAATGGATTAGTATTTAGAAAAGGTAGTTAAGATGACTGATGAAAGTCAAGCAGACAGTAGGTCATTGCTGAATGTACCTGTACCCCTACACGAATGCCTAATGATCCATGGCCTAGACTGCATGTGGACTATGCTGGTCCATTGATTTAAACTGATCTGGCAGTCTGATGAAGTCTTTCAGATTGTTGTTGTTGTGTCTTTTGGCTTTTCCCGGTTAGGGGTCACCACAACGGAACTTCGGTCCGCTAATGATTGGTAGTTGATTTTTACGTGCTGAGTTACCAGCCCTGACACGCAACCTTCAACGAAGGTACGCCCATTCACGCATGTCTCCACGCGGAAGACGCCCTAGCTGAAAATCGAACCGGACAGCGTCTTACTGTGAGGCGACAACGCTACCGCAGCACCACCACTCTTTCAGATAATTGCGGTTATTCTCAGTGTTAGACTCAGTTGTTCCTAGTGTATGACACCTGTTTAGCATTGATTTATTCTTCTCTTTCTGTTGGTATGTATGCCATGAATTCTGCCATTTCTTAAGCAACTATAGAAAAACTAAGACTTTTTTTATCACACATAGCGTTTCCAGAAGTCCTACTGCTTGATAATGGATCTTACTTCTCCACTCTGGAGTTTGCAAATCATATGAAAAAAATTTGAATCTATTGAGTAAATACTGCAACATTCCACTTGGAGCACCCAACCATGTAGAACCTGTACCTCTACATACTGATTTGACTCAGTAAGTACCCATCTGGGGTAAGAGTCCAATGGTATCTGGAAGGATATAAAAGGGTGGAACAGGGTCCTGGAAGCACCCATCATAGATGCATTTTTGGAGAAAAAAGATCAAAGCACGGCTATAAATGACTGAAAGTAAACATAGCAGTATAAACAGTGATCCTGATTAAAGGTCTGTTGTGTTAGAAGACCTGATTAACAATAAGCTTTTATACAGAGTTCTGCTGGATTACAGGATTACAAAATTAAAATAACAATGTATGGTTTAATAATGACTCCATATCAGAAGTGCAAGTCTCATTACAATGAATCATTCTACTATGAAAAATAAATAGAGTCTTTCTTGAAAGTTGCTGTAATGCCATTAAAGTGTTTTTTTTTTTTTTTTTTTGCTGGGGTTGGAGTCTTCACTCCACTACATCTTCCAATATGAATGGCTGCACCATTCACACTCATGCTACTGACATACCATAAGTTCACAATCACTGTACTTCACTATAGGAGGTAGTGCAGTCTCCGATTTAATGTATATATCCCTTCCGTTCACACTTTCTGTCTCACTATTTTGATTATTCCCATTGCATGGCTTGGGGTTTCAGGAGGAATGCTATAATATTTACTATTCTAGAAATCATGAAATAAAATGTCCATTCAATCTGTACGTACAATGTATATATATGGAGAGACCATAGATTAAGCATATTTTGCTTAATTTATTCAGCACAGTCTATTTTGGCTCATAGCTACAACTTAAACTTTAACTAAACTCAGGCAGATGGGGCCTCAGTTTAGTGTTGCATTTGAAGGAATACCCTACTTAGTGACATGAAGAGTTCACGTGGATAGATGAACTAGTTCAAGCAGGTGAGTATAAAGGTCACTCTGAAGGAAATAAATCTGGCAAAAGATGTTGCTCTCATCTTCAAATAGGCCAAATCATCCTAAGAAAACAAAATCCAATTGTCAAGAGCTGGACAATCAACATGATGAATCAGTTTGCATTACCACTGCAAAATTATAAAAATAAACATAAACAAACTGCCAGCTTGCATTCAGTATTATAGCAATAACCCACGCCTTGGTGTGGGTAATGCTGGATTTACCCATGGTTGGTGTGGTTTGGTCACGAGGGCGAAGCCCGAGTGGCAAAACAAAGCCAACCATGGGTAAATCCAGCATTACCCAAACCCAGAAGTGGGTTATTGCTATTATACAATGACATTATTTAAGAAAAAAAAAATTACTTTTCTTAAATAATGGCATTGTATAATGCCTCCTTGCTGCCCTTCCACAGTTGTCTGGTATTCTGCGGCAGTTCTGATGTACTGCGCATGCATATGCCTACGCAGTACATCAGAACTGTGGGCAAAAGCAACGGAGAAAGCAAGATATCCGTTGCTTTTTACAAACTGTTTTCGCTATGTTAAATGGGTTTAACATAGCGAGACAGCTTT
This sequence comes from Protopterus annectens, assembly GCF_019279795.1. Classification (NCBI taxonomy): domain Eukaryota; kingdom Metazoa; phylum Chordata; order Ceratodontiformes; family Protopteridae; genus Protopterus; species Protopterus annectens. Next base: position 1,118,809,872 of record NC_056728.1, read on the forward strand.
AAAAAAAGCAATGGAGAATCTCTGTTGCTTTTTTTAAAGCTGTCTTGGTATGTTAAACCCATTTAATATAGCGAGACAGTTTTGAAAAAGCAACGGAGAAAGCAAGATCTCCGTTGCTTTTTACAAACTGTCTCACTATGTTAAACTCATTTAACATAGTGAAACAGTGTGAAAAAAGAGTTATAGTAATGGAAAAAGTCTGGGCGACCGGACCTTTTTCCATTACTATAACTCTGATTTACAACGTGCACACTGACCAATCAGCGTGCATGTTTTTGAATATTAATGGGGGGGGGGTTGTATAATGGTTTATACACCATGCATGTAGCAGGAGCAAATGGTGTGGACAATTAAAGCCATTATAGCTGGCCACTTCATGTCATACTGGTAGTAAAGTATAACTGCTGCACAACACTAAATAGTAAATTAACATTCATTCCAAGCTGCACCATTCAAGATGTTAAGGCTTTAAATGTTATATTTCTCAAAAAGTTTGTATCAATAGTTCAGACAGATAACCTGACGGGATTCAAACTATTAATACAGATGAAGCACAACATGTGCTGTATTTAAAGCACATAAAGCTCAATTCAAAAAGACTTGCTCTCAGTTTAAATGTCTTACTCAGGTGTAGGCCTTCCTGATTCTGAAAGACTTGCTCCAGTGAACAGCTTATGTATAAAGCAGGCTTAACCTGGGAATCAGATTCCAAAAGACATGCGGACTGTATAAGTAACTGTATGATAACATCTGGGCAAGTCTTCTGTAATCTGGTCCATGATATAATACAAAATAAAATTAATCTTCATTTGAGTTACAACTTGGTGAGGAACCAACTCTCCCAAATGACTGAGAAATCACCTAGATGAAAAAAAATTAAATGCAAGCATTTTTTGAGGGAGCAGGCTCTCTCCCTGCACCCCCATGTAGAGGACAGGCCCCTCCATACACCGGACTTATATACACCAATGTAATGGTTGCACAAACATAAAGAGGTAAGAAGTCTCCCAAACAAATGGAATCACTGCTATTGCCCACTTAGAATCCACATTAGCTGTGATTTCCTATGGAGAACAGCAACCTGGGAGTTGAAGTTCAATGTGTTTTGGTCACAGAGTTAGAACTTCATCCAGGTTGCACTTACATAGCAGCAGAGCAACCTTTATCTTTGTTTTAGCTAATAAAACTCCAGTATTAACATTATCCAAGGGCTCAAACTACCATTTAAAACAAAATGCTGATGAGCACACAAGCAATACAATAAAGTCCATATAGCAGTTAAATAACTGGTAAAAAATGTGATCTTTTTTGGTAAAATATAAATTTATGGAACCCAAGGTAACCAGCTGCTGCCATAATGGGGTCATATGAAAAAGTATTTAATGTTTGTAAAAATGACTTGTCCTGCAGGCTTCAGACTAGAAAGCTGATCTCTCCATTTCATTTTAAAAGTGGCACAGTAGTATAATAAAGACAGCTCAAAATGTACAAGGTCAGAATAATCTATTTTAAAACAGTGGTCTTCAGCTCTAGTCAAGGGTAAGATATCATCCACTTTAGATACTGTACTTTAAAACCAGAACAGATTCAACCAGATACTGAACTTCAGGACCTGTAGTCTGATAATTTAAACTATAATGGATTTATAAATGGGGTTATAGACACGTCAGCAAGGGAGATGAACCAGGGTGAATTAGGTCTACTAGAATAAAGTTGAATGAGAACTGAGAAAGTTCTATTATTTGGTATCCTTTTTTATTTATTTGAATTTGCTTTCGCTTTGTAAACAGTTGATTCTTTGGTCAAATTTGTTTCTGTAATCCATAAGCAGGAGTAGGTGAATTGGAATCACTGTCGCCATTGACACCTGACATATATTCCTTTGCTACATGCTTAGAAGAATCAGTGGAGTGTGCCGTTCTCAAAAATAAAAGGGAAAACAAAGTGACCACCCAGCTGCATATAGCTTTTGGCTTCATTTTTTAATAAAAGTTCAAACAAAAAGATTCTGACAAAATATTAAATTTTAAATATTTTTTTTATAATTAATGAGCCATTAGATTGATAGTAAGAGATAAAGGAGGTTTCAGGTGAAATATTGAATTTCCTTTGAAAGGCAGAGTAATTACTAACCATGCTTCTGAAGTTGAAGAGGATGCCCTTAGGGTAGCACATTTTAAAGCTAACATTGGCCTGCTGTTCCTCATGGTGATTAATCTTACATTTAGATAAGGGCGAGGCCTGTCACTATTTTAAAAGTTGTTCCATTTCGGAACTGCTTGCGGGTAGTAACACTGGGTGTTACAAAGTATGCTTTTGTGGGAAATGCCACATTGTTACCATAGTTTTTGAAATTGTGAGCTTGAGAAAAGAGCCTTTAAAATGATCAGATAGCATAAGTGAAGTTCCTACTTAGACTTCAGCACGGCACACTGTAAGTTAAATTATATTAGTTGTGCAGCATCGTGCATGGATCAAACTGCAGGATTATTGATTTGTTATAATAATGAGATCATTCTGCTGTCACAGAAAATCACACTGCTCATCAGCTCAGTGCATAGAAAGACTGACAAGTCAAATGCAGCACAAAATAATTGTATTCCTTTCTCTTTGAATTTTATTTTCCAAACACTGCTTCTGTCCTGGGCGGCCACGGTGGTGCAGCAGTTAGCATTGCCGCCTCACAACAAGAGGTTCTCTGGTTCAATTCTCGGCTGGGGTGCCTTCTGTGTGGAGTCTGCATGTCCTCCCTGTGGTCGCGTGGGTTTCCTCCGGGTGCTCCGGTTTCCTCAAACATCTCAAAGACATGGTGTAGGTGGATTGGGCACTCTAAATTGGCCCTAAGTATGAATATGTGTGTGTGTGTGTGTGTGTGTGTGTGTGTGTGTGTGTGTGTGTGTGTGTGTGTGTATGTGTGCCTTCTGTGGAAGGTTGGGCACCAGGCTGGCAACTCGACACTGTAAAACTCCACTGCCAATCATGAGTGGACAGGTGATCCGCTGTGGCGACCCCTAACCGGGAAAAGCCGAAAGAAGAAGAAGAAGAAACACTGCTTCTGTCCCAGTCTCTGCCAAGCACATTATGTGTACAACTGCCAACTTTCTACTACGCGTCTCTCTGACTAAGTTCATAGGTCTTTGCTGATTCAACTCCCTTAGTTCTTTTCCTTTTTTTGCGTTTTAGATCACCTCTTCCTATACTTGCTGTGACTTTGAATGCAATTGTATGTCATCAAATACTTTAGATGTTATCTTTTGTACTGCTTATCTTCAAACAGCTTACTACCTTTTGACACTATTGTTTGCAAGCAGCAGTTCAGCAGATGCTAAAATCTGCTTGCATTTGGATTGCATTGCATCAGTGACGGGTGATTTATCCTGCCATTAGCTCAAAGTTACTTATGAGGTATACCCTGTATTCTTGGGTTTAGGTCTTTCAGTTTCATTTGCCTACTGCATGATACCAAGCAAGGCAATGCTCATACCTCTCAACCTCTTAGCGCAAGAGATCTAGACAAAGCCTGACATAATGGGGGACAAAGGGCCAAAAATAGAAACAAATTTTAAATATTGTTCTTATTATCTTAAAAAGTTGATAGAATAAAAGTATTTGTTTTAAGATACATTTTACTGAAAAAATATGAAGTCTGAAACTCAAGTGTGTGTCATTATTTAGTGATTTCAGTCCTTAGATCATCCCAGTGATTTGCTAGAAAACCACAGATTTTATGAGAAACAGACCAAAAATATGAGGCAAAAATCTGAACATTTATTGAAGACCTGTGGGAAGTGATAGAGCCTCAGAATACCACTATCCAATAAGAAAGCATGAAAAAGAATATGGATACCTTGTAGGCCACACACACACACACACACACACACATGGAGACTAACAGTGAAGTAAGTAAAGCTAGTAATGTGGGTAGTATCTTTAATGTCTTCAAAATGTAGGCCACAAATTACTCTGTCAGACAAGTGAAAAGTTTGGTGGAAGGATGGAGGCATTCATAAAGTGAGATCTTTAGAACTGAGGCTGGATATGACATATGAAAATTTCAGCAAACCAAAATGTCAACAACAAAAATTCTGCTATTTCAATGTCCAAGGATTCAGGCAATAATGATGGTAAAATCATGGAGTGTCATGTTATACAACGGCTCTTACATCTGAATAATGTGTTTATGCATTTTCCTACCTCTGAAGTTATCTGCTTTGCATTTCTATCTTCTAGTTAAACACTTTAATGTCACGTCAGTGGTCAGTTGCTAATTTTGTTGAGTACTTAGATTTATTGGCATTGGGAGAAGTTCGTTGCCTTCTGCTCTCAAAAATGGTGGATATCCATTGCTTTGGGGAGGACAGGGTAATGAAAATCAATAGGAAATGTAATCCATTGTAGGATGCCATGTTATCAATGCATCTACAAAATAGCTGTTACTGTCTTAGAGGTGGAAATTTTACAATGCTTGAAAGGGGTCCTAGTCAAAAAATATATATCTAAGTAAGCATGAGCACATACCGATAAATTAAGGAAGAGTGCAAGCAACTAACCTGCAGATGAATAACAGCAGTACTTCCAGCAAATTGAATTAGATAACATTTCCTATAAATACAGATTTCATTTTCTATAATGGGGAGTGGCTTGTTTGAATGAGGCTAAAGTTTATGGTACCAAACTAAACATTACTAGTTTGTACATCTCTTTGCACCATATCTGGTATATCTAGGGAAAAATGTGTAGAACATCATATGATGTACCTCCAGACATGCATCAGGCCACATAAACTATTACATAAAATACAGCATGCAATATAGTTTTCTTTCAATATAGTTTTTTTCTTTCAATAAAAAAAGTCATATCTTTTTCCTAAAGTTCATAAATGAATGAATGCTAAGTGCTAACAAATAAATGCAAAGGTCAAGGGTTGCAAATCAGCAAAAAACTACTTAAACAACTAAGATGCACTTGCATTTCAAACTCTAGTAAACACTCTGTTTCCCTTCACAGACTACTGTAGACTAATCAATCTCAGCTCTCTCACATAAGGGTCTAGAATGTAAACTTTCTGCAAGGTTATGGTAGATATATCGTGTTACTAGCATGAAATTACTCTTTAATATGGCACATGGTAACAATATCAATATAGTAAAACTAAAACATACTCAGGCATTGTACTGGTTGTCTCCATATACTGTTTGTAAGACTATTAAGTGTGCTCTCCACAACAGATTGTTTGTGGAGTATGTACAGCAGTAGGGCCAGGACAATGTTTATTCTGACTTAACAACCCTTATGACATACCCCTATGCTAAAATTATTGTTATACTTAGTAATATTAAATCAGGATGGATGATCTTTAATGTAGAAACTAGTAACAATCTATGAATATCACTCCAAATCACCATGGCCCACAAAAAAAGAAAGCCACAGAGTCAAGCTGTGTTACATCAGGTGTCTAGTAATTATTTGATATAATTATTGGCCCACAAAAAGAAAGCCATTGAGTCATGCTATACTAATCCAGGTGTTCAGTTTTCCCAAAATCTTTTTTTCAGGAAGTCCTTTGCTTTTGTTTCCCTTGCAGTTGAGACTCAAGCATCAGGTAGAAGGATGGAAAAATTAACCCCTTGTTTTGCCTATTGTTTGGATTTAGCAAATAGGTGTTTTTCAAATCTAGGACTTTACTATCAGTCTGTGCTCAGTATGTACTATACATGTAAAGCCCTGGGGATGTGGCCACTTGACTGGTGACTGCATGAGTCAGGCTATCACCTATTCATTTGAGAGTAACTATCCAAAAGGGAATATATTACTGACATACAACTTTTTCAAAGGTTTGATGACCTTAGACGTATTTGTTTTGGCTAGAGTTTGGTGATGTTTTACAGCAAAGGAGGTGTGAGTTTTTGCTTCTAAAATAAACATTTATCTTTTGGCCATTTCAGTGGCTGTTAGTTGCCTTTCAGCTTGCCAGCATTTTCTCAAACATCAATAGTAGTCAGTTAGTCTTTGCTAAATATCTAGTGTCTGACCAGCTGCCCGGCACTTGACCAGGGTCAAAACCTTTTCCTTTATCTTTAGAGTGTGAAAGCAAAATGGCCCAGTAAGTACTTCTACTGGGTTTAAAGTAACCTTGTCTTCAAATATGAAAATCAAGTAGTATTTAGTGCCATGCAGACTTCCTCTGGCATGTACCTCAACACAAAAAACCATGTGCTACAAGCTTTGTCTTATATGACAGCAACTCTATTCCAAAAATAATAGATTTATATTTTGTTCATTCAGGAGTATTATCTTGTTTGGGACTCATCACCTCTCTGTCCTTGAAACTGCTGCTACCTTTATTCCTAGACTGGATGGTCTTACAAGAAGAAGAAGTAAAATTCACACTTTCCAGGCTGGAAGACATTTTAGAATTTCAGGACGTCTGGCATTGAATTGGAATGCTGCAGAATTCTCTACACATGCATTATTCCTCAGCTTTATCAGTATGTATGCAGTGCAAAGGTTGTCATTTTGTTTTATTTATTTATTTTTTAGATGGGAGTGATTCTTGTCCCCAAGACTGCTGACTATTCAGCCTTCCACTATCAGACTTGAGCCCATTATTTCCCTAATGGTAGGGATCTGCCCAGATCCAGTAGGGCAAGAGCATTCAGGGTGATCATTAAGACAGCAATGATGGTTATTAGCATTCTTGCCGGAATTCTGACTATAAAGATGTTTCTGACTGGAGAAGGTCATGTGATATGAATTACAGCTGGGGGCCACTATGCCTTCCCTTCATTCAAGTGCATGCTCTTATGCATTTATTCTACCACCAATAAGTGGTGTGGTGCACCACATGTTTGCTCCTAGTTCATGTTGTGCACCACATGCCTGCTCCTAGCTCATGTTGTGCACCACATGCCTGCTCCTAGCTCATGTTGTGCACCACATACCTGCTCCTAGCTCATGTTGTGCACCACATGCCTGCTCCTAGCTCATGTTGTGCACCACATGTCTGCTCCTAGCTCATGTTGTGCATCACATGCCAGCTCCTAGCTCATGTTGTATACCACATGCCTGCTCCTAGCTCACATCTTGCCCTTCCTCTGCAAGATTGTTGCAGTGCATGTCTGACTCCGCTTTCTCTTCCTCATTATCTTTGACAGTCCCATTAATATATTGACTTGCTAATTGAACTCAGGTTAATTGGCTACAGTCAGAGCTTTATCCCTCTATGCCCCCAAAGCTGTCTAAAGCTTGTCTTTATGTCATTTTTTTGCCATGCAAAAATGTACATCATTATGTCCACTTGCAACATATGCTGTGCACACCAAGCAGAATTTCATGTTTTTTCACTATGCTATGTGATATAATCAGTGATGCCTTCTCAGAATAGCAGCGCATCTGTATATATTGCACTGTGTGTGTGTGTGTGTGTGTGTGTGTGTGTGTGTGTGTGTGTGTGTGTGTGTGTGTGTGTGTGTGTGTGTGCACGCAGGCGCACGTGCACATGTGTGCATTCATAGACACAAGCACACATGTTTGGAGTGGTATGTATGGGTATATTTTGTGCCCCATAAAGGTTACATATAAAATACCTAATTGATGCTTAGTCTTAAAACACTCTAACCCAACATTCAGATTATTGCCCACATGCTTCAGAATTCCACATCACCCATAATTCTTCAATTTCGACCTTTACAGAGTGCTTCAATTTTTACTTCCTTATGCACTGATTTATATATATTATATATATATGTGTGTATATGTATATATATATATATATATATATATATATATATATATATATATATATATATATATATTTATATTTATATACATATATATTTACTTTAATACTCTATACAAGTTTAAAGAAGCAGAATAAACAAATGTATTTAGTAACCCCAATCCTCCTTCATCATCACTCATATACAACACACCTCTTTTCTCTAGGTTTAATCTTGACCCCCATATGAAAAAACATTAATTGCACAATTTCCTTTTCTTATTTTTGTGGGATCATATAAACATTTGACATATATACTGTTTTCCCATTAATAAAGAACACACCAGATAAACCTTTTTCCTGAATGGTAATCTGTATGTCCTCCACAGAAGACATATTTCTTTCATTTCTTTTATCATACCCCCCCCCCCCATTGCAGCATAACAATATACTTTTTTCTCAAATTTTATTTCTGGCAAAGACACCTTATTAATTGAAAAATATAACCTGCCAGTTTTCATCACATCACTCAAACCTTACTTTTATCTTTATTTAAAATCATTCCCATTTCCTTTAAAGATCCATTCAGACAAACCAACAACTTCCTCATCTATATTTTGTTCATAGCATCTACATCTGTATCATCTGGATATGTCAAAACTGCTGGAATCATCACCTCCTTTTGTATCATATATCCAGCATCTTTCATTTTGTAAGGTACTTCACTCACTGTCACATTCATTACCAGTGCAAACAATATTGCACTTATGGGACATCCTTGTCTTATACCACACTCCATGCACTTTTCTTTACTCAGCCACCCTTTCACTAACACTCTCATTCTGTTGTTATGATGTGCTGACATGCATACTCTCCTAAGTCTATTACCTGTTCCATACGTCTCCATAACATCCCACAGAGTATCATGTCCTGCTGTATCAAATGCCTTATTATCACCTCCCATAAGTTTTAGATCGTCTCTTTTATTTATAACATCATCCCCAATTTCTCTCTAAACCAGTAACAAATGTTGACATCCCTTCTCCTTTATACCATATCTATTTTCTTCCATAATGCTCCTTATCCTTACTTCCATTCTTCTCTGTACTATTACCTTAAAAATATTATCTGTTTTATTTAGTGCGACGGGTCTCCAACTTTTCATTTTAATTTTTTTCATTTTATTCTTCTCATCTTTCTTCTATATAAATTTTAATATCCAACTACATAACTCTTCATAAACAAATCCTTCCTTTAACCATTCATTCAGTGCATTTACAAATTGCTTTCTTTGCCAATCCACTAGTTTCTTGCACATTCTATACCCTGTACCATCTAAGCCTGATACTGAATTATTTCCTAAGTACTTAGTTCAATTCAATAATAGCAATTTCTTTTTTACATTCTTCCTTAAGTCGTTCTGGACTTTTGTTTTTTTTTTTGCTTTCTATTCTGTGTTATTTTCCTTCTTTTTTGCTCTTATACATATTTAACACATACTGTCTTACAATGCACATAATCTGCTCTTCTGTTTTTTTCCTCACCTGTTTACATTTTTCATTTTCCTCATTATACTAATGTCCTCCTTTACTATTTTACCCAAATATGCAGATACCTCCTCTCTTCTCCTTTGTAAATAATATCTCTGCATAAACAGTAATGCCCTATTTTTTTCTCGATTTCTTTTGTGTATATTGCTTTCCATATCACAATACCTTGTCACAATAATCAATTATGTGAGAAAAGTCCCCACAAAAGAAGGATGATTTAGGCTTGCCAGAATATCTTAATGCCCATCTGTAACCAGCCACAAAAATAACATTTGGTAAGTGTTTCACTGTGTTTTTCTTCACATTTCAAATTAGCTTCCAACCTACACCCTCTATTCCATAAGTTTTTCTTATCTCTAACTTTCACAATATTATCAACAGTTTCACACAGACCCTGCATACATTTTTAACATCATCTTCTTCCAGTTCATTTCTACACAGCAAAGTAACATTTTTTAACATTAAAGTTATTACCGGAAAACAAGTAATTGTCCATTTTGTTGCACTGTTCCAGAAATTTCTTCATTAGTTTATCAATTTCAATTGTTGTCACAAAAAGTCTTTGTTACAATCTACATAAAGCAAAGAATTTCTTGAGTTTTAAAACCCAGAACAGTTATGAAACTGTCCTATAAATAAGATCTGTCTATGACAGTGTCATTTTTTGTTCTTAATCTCACAATTGGTTTTCTTTTTAAAAGCAAGTTTTACTTACAGTTTGTTACTGCACTCCTTTGCATGCTACATAAGTTTTAGTTGCTGCATTATCTGCTGCCAATAAAAAGAGGCACCTTCTCAGTTTGTTACTATTTTCCTCTTTTACTTTCTATCACTGCTGTATAAGTTTTTACTAATGCATTCTCTGCTGCTACATCACCTAGTTCCTTTTCCACATTACCAGTTTCAGCAATTCAGAAAAAGTTATCTGCCATCTCACCCCAAGAAACAATGGCACTGACACCTGGATCATCCGGCTCAATTATTTTTAACAAGACATCATCTGTAAGCCCTCCTGATGCCAATTCTGTTATTTGACCACTTCAGCAAACTTACGTACTTCCTATTCCATGAAGACAGCTAACTGTTGTTCATTTATAACATCCACCACACAGGAGTCTTTGTTTGCATTTTGAAGATCCATATTGAACAACTTTTTCTCCATATTATTTATTTTTACCTTCAAACTCGCCATCATTTTCTCCTCCATGCTGCTGTAGGAGTCTTCCCATACCATCTAGGAGCTCCAAAGAGTAAGGGTCCTTTATTTAATATAAAAATACCTCTTATTTACAAAATATTTACATATTTACAAATATTTGTATATGTACAAATATATAAATATGTAAATATACAAATCTGTTTACACATATTCATAATTTCCTATACAGTCATGCTAAATGTTTATCCTTATTAGACTCCCACTCCTTTTTTCTATAACCACCATCTGATTTTACTTAATATTGTTGCTAAAATTCATTTACCATTAAACATAATTTCATTTATTCTTTCATGTATAACCCATATAACATAAATAACTTCTTATTTATTCTTTTAACATATTCTTTACTTCTATTCTTATAATATCCATATTTAATCAAATTCATATTTATTTTATCCACTTATTTTATATCCTCAAAAAATCTTCTTTACATAGTTTTCCCCATAACTTTTTTACTCTTTTACATTTCAAAAACACGTGTTCCATAGTTTCTCCTTCTTGACAATGAAAACACATTCTTTTACTTTTCTTTTTATATGGCATATTTCATTTGACTTGCAATTTATCTATTACCAGTCTCCACAAAAAATCTTGACATTCTACTTTCTGATTACACCACTTACTTCTTATTTTTATAGCTTTAATTTTTCATCTGTTAGATTTTTCCATGATTATACATAGTAATGTTTTACCATTACATTCTTATATCATACTTTCCTATCTTTTTCTATATCATCAAGTTTTATTTTTCACAAAAATATTTTTTGGTAAAATTGTATTTCTTCATTTATACACTCTTTTTCTCTTGTACTCTTTTTTATTATACCCCAACAATTATCATACTTATATTTATACAGTTTTACTACTAATCTTTCATCTTTTTCATTTATCCAGTTTCACATTTTGCACAAATTTAATGAAGCAGTGTATACCACTGGATTAATTAAACCTAAACCTCCTTCTTCTTTATTTACATACACAACTCCTCTTTTTTACCGAGTTTAATCTAGAAGTCCATATAAATGAAAAAAAATCTGGAATAATTTATTTTCAAATACTGTTGGCAACATAAATACACTTGCTTAGTATGCTAGTTTGCCCGTCAGTACTGAATTAATCAAATAAGCCTTTTCCTGAATGATAATTGATATGTTATCCAGAAAGGACGTTTGCTATATTTCTTCTATTGATTTTTGTCATGGAATTCTACTTACATGTTTATTCCCAAATGTTATACCTAACACAGAAATTTCTTTCATTATAAATATATACCATGCAATCTTTACTACATCACCTTAACCTTTACTTTTCTCTTTATTTAAAGCTATCTCTATCATCGCTAAACACTCATTTGTGAAAATGATTACTTCTTTAATCCAAATTTTGTTCTTGCAATTATTATATCATCTGCATATGTTAGCAGAACTGGAATTCTTAACCCTTCAGGTGTTATATACTCTGCCTCCTTCATTTTGTAATTTATTTCACATGCTATCACATTCATAACTAATGCAAAGAGTATACAACTCTTTGGCCATCCCTGTCTCGCACCATTGTTCATATGTACCTCGTGGCTTAATCAGGCATTTACAAGTATTTTACTTTATTATTACTATATGCTGACATGCATAATTTCCTAACTTTTTTACTTATATTCTTTCATTATTACCCATAAGATTTCATGTTCCACTGTGTCAAATGCCTTATTAAGGTCTTCTATCATGATTTTTGCTTCTTCTTTTCTGTACATAATATCATTCACTAACTGCCATTAATAATTCTAGACAATTGTTCCCCTTTATACTGTGGATGTTATCTTCCATAATATTCCCATTTTAGTTTTAAATCTCTTTTACATTATTTTCATAAAGATCTTCATTATTATTCAATATTATTGGTCTACAGTTTTTTTAATTCTCTTCTATCTTCCATCTTTCATATGAATTTAAGTATTTCACTACATAATTCTTATACATAAAATCTCATTCAATCATTCATTGAAAATCTTTAAAAAGTATATATTTTTGCCAATCTCTTAAATTCTTATACATTTCATACCCTATTCCATCTGGGCTTCCAGCTGAATCTATATTTACTTGTCCTAATACTTTAGCTAATCATTTAAATACATCTCCTTTTCCAAGTCTTCATTCTCTGTCTCTGTTAACATTTTTTAGTTTCCCCATTTTTTACTACCTTCTTTTTTTTAAACATTTTTGTACAGCTTATATTACACTATTCATACTCCTTTTCTGAGTTCTTCTATTTGTCATTTTACATTTTTTTATTTCTCTCATTACACTATCATTTTCTTTACTAGTCTGCTTAAGTAACTTGATACTTCTCTTTTTCCTTGTAAAAAATATGTTTGCTTATTTAACAATTTTTGTATTTTTTGTTGATTTCTTCTATATAACGTTTTCTTTGTCAAAGTACTTTCTATCATTATGTTCTAAATATTCCAATGCATTGTTATATGTTCTTTTGTATTTTTCTTTCTCTACTTTTCTCACATCATATTGCCACGGTAAAAGAATTTTTTATATTTTTCCTTAAATATCACCCACCATTCAGACCATTTTTTTATAAAATTTTCTCATAGTAATATGATCTTTCCATAACTGTTTTACTAATTTCTTTCTTTCTATATTTTATGCTTTCTCATTTATTCTTTATTATTCCTTTGCTTATTCATATATATTCTTTGTTTTCTTTTATCTCTAGCCATATTGCAAGATTATCAGAAAACCCTGTTTCAGCTACCTCCCCTTTTTCCTATAACTAAACATTCTGATACTATAAGATAATCTATTTAAGTTCATACCCATTTAGTAAGTACATGAATATTTGCCCCAAAGTTTTAACTTACCATATCTTATAACTTCTAATATTTTTCTTATATAATTTCCTTTATTATTATGCTTGCTTCTTAATTCACAATTAAAGTCTTCTGTTATTATAATATTCATATTTATCATTACATAGTCTAAAATCTGATTAAATAAGCTTTCCTTTTCTTTATAGTTAGTATAAGCATACGATGTTATAATTCTATAGACTTATTATTTCTGTTTTAAATCTGCAGTGGTTAATCTTCCAATTTTTGATAAAGTTACATCTAATATCTTTACTGTATTTCTACAGAATACAGCTATTCTAACATATCTCTCATTTTCCAAATTCCAGATTATCTTTCCTCCCTATAGTTTCTCTGTTTGTAATATTTCTTCAGCTGTTAAAAAACCTGGTGTTTTCTAATATAATTACATTTAGATTACATGTATTACACCACTCCAAAATTCCTATTCTTCTTACTGTATTCTTAATTATATTCACATTTACAGAAAGCACTCTAAAATGTTCATTTTCCCTTTTCCTTAGATTCATGGTTTCATAAATTCGGGTCTACTTTTCATGGCTGACATCGCAAATGTTCGACTTGCATATGGCCGAGACCATATGATCGAACATTTGAAACATCGACCATGTAAAAATAAAAATACAAAAAACAAAATAAAAACTAAATGTGTATAGCAGGGGGGAAAGCCCCCCCTGCACCCCCCATGGGGGGCTGTACTCCCCACCCCTTTACTACTTAAATATACCAACTCCGACATTGCACTACATTGCAGAAATGGGAAATCTTCCCATTCTGCGCTGTATGGAGATCTCCATTCAGAGCGGTCAAGCTTTTAAAAGCTTGATCATATGGTCTCGGCCATATGAAAGTCGAGCTTTTAAAAGTTTGACTATCTGAAGGGGACACCATAAATTAATAGCTAATTACCAGGCTAGCTTTCTTAATAGGAGATTCTAAGCCTAACCAATTTCCTTCCCAAAGATGAGAATCAAAACTCTGTATCTTGTGTTTGTGAGTCAAACTCCTCAACCATTATGCCAAGCCCCAATTTTTAGCTGCATATATTCTTTTACATTCATTTCATTCTTTTTTATTTTGTACTTATCCCTTTAAATGTTCTTTTTCTGTCTTTTACTATTTTACTAAGAGAAGTATTTTGTTTTTCTCTTTAACTACCTCCCAGTTTATGTCTTCTTCACTTATTTCAGAACCTTCTTCTATGTCCTCTTTATTATTTTTTTATCAATTTTTTCTTCAAATTCTACTATTTCTAAAATGCCTTCATTTGTTCATTTTCTTCTCTTTCTTTTTCCTCACTGTTATTTTTATTTTTCAGTCCATCCACACATTTATTTATTTATTTGACATTTGTTGCTTAGCAGAGGCCCTTTTTCAGTGGAGGCCTGGGGAAGAAAGCTCCACACAAGTATTGCAACTTGAGAAGAAATTAAACATCAAATGAAAAAAGCATCAGCAAAAAGATATACATTGTTTACATCAAAAAAAATATATACAAAGCTTTGCAGATGAGTTAAGTGGGATAACCACAGTATATGAATGTGACATATTTAGCCCATCATGTATAAGGGGACATGATGTATGATACACTTGAGGAGGTTATGGATAAATATAAGTAGAGGGATTTATCAGTCAAATAGTTACAGGAAGACTGAGATTAGCTGGAGCCAAAGGAAATAGAAGGTTAAGGGGGGAGGGGGAGAAGAGTTTGTCCAATTTTGTTACATTTATAACATTTCAATTCACATTTTTTTGCATTATATCCAATTTCTCCACAAATATAACATGTTCTTTTGTCATAGTTAGTTAGTTATCATATGTCCTTCTTTTCACAAAAAAACACATGTTTTGGGTTGTCCCCAGTAATTTACAGCACCCTATTCCCCTCCACATTTATCATGCTTGGTTTATGTATAATTTTTTCTTTCTATTTTATCACAATATTACAATTCTAGTCACCAGTCCATAAACCCCTTTTGTCACAAACCTTTGCAATGTCCAGTACTTCTTTACATAAAGCTTTCAAATGTCCTTTCAAAGTTTCTTTCTACACCTGTTCGAAATTGTACATGAATCTTCTTTTTTGTTTCCCTGTTGAATGCTTTTATCACAAAAAGATTCCATGGGTAACAAACAGCCTTTTTTTTCACATTCCCCAAGAAAATTTTCCATTGAAAAAACATTCTGAAATATAATGTCACAAAATTTCTTTTTGTTAATAAGAGTAAATGCTGTTACCTCATGTGCTTTGACATCTAAAGAAGCTATTAACTTGTCCCACACTTTATACCTGTCCATTTCTTTGTCTTCTTTACTTTGAATCCTTACCACATACTTTCATTTTTCATTTTCTTCTGCCTTCTTTTCTGGTACTCTACTTCTGCCTTCTTTTACTTTCTTTGCATATATTTTCTTTTCCATCTCATGACTATTTTTCGGGATTGTCTCTGCATTCTCCTTTTGTATTTTCTCCATAATGTCTCCCCAGGAAATACCTCCTTCATTTTCTGGCTCACTCTGCACTACCATTTCTTTATGTAAATCATCCTGCAACCCTACCGACTGGGACAAACTGGTTTCCTTGAAACATTTCTGCTGACTCCTGCACATGTTCTCCAGTCTTGATATTTGCTTTCTCCTTCATTTCTTTCACTACTCCATCATGTCCTTCTCCCTCCATATTTCTCCCTGTTTCTCTGAGCCACCTCTGCCCCGGAATAGAAATAGGAAATGCTCCTCCAAAATGGGTCCCACTCACAACAATGACGATTAGGGGAAGTACCCCTATGCCCATGACATTTATTCCAGCAATATCTCTTATTGTATCAGTGCTGTACACAGTATTACACATATCCCTTAAACCACTCTCCACAAAACTTAATATCATATTTGTAAATTTAATCTGAGCAGTCCTTCATCTTGTGTTCACCCCAAAAGTTTGCACACTAAAAATAAAGCTTGCACATTATAGACTTTCCAAGAGATATTTCCCACTATTCTAGCAAACTTTTTATTCATAATAAAAAGAGCTGCCTCCTTTCCCACTGTACCAGCAATAAACATCCCTTGTCACAAATGTATAAGTGCTCTTTTTGTAAAGCAACAACACCCATTAGTTTCAGTGCAGTAATTCTAAATTGTGTCTATCAGGCAAGCAATGTCACATATCATTAAACTGCCACGCATTCTTTCCCGACTTTAATGCTTCTACTTTTTTTGCAAAACGGACTTAATGCTGAATCATTTGAAACAGAAGTCTCAGCTTTCTTCTCCTTACTCCTTTTGGTACTAAAATGCAGACCACATTTAGATGCAATCAAATCACTTCTCATATGTTCAGATATTTAGCTAAAAGAATAAATCTTTCCTTCCTGTAACTGCAAATTCAGAGTCTTGTTTCCTACATAATTTATCATTTTCTCCATGAACCAGTAGCATCACTATATTTGGGAATTTGATATCTACCATGCACAAATCATTTTATTACAACTCTATTCTCTTCCAATTAAGGATAAGCCACCGTAAGGTCAGCAATATCAGTACAGTCAGTATTAAAACAGCAGCATTAACTATAGCACATTCTGAATACTCACTTGTTTCTCCTTCTCCATAATTAGTTCCCAGAAATGTTCTTACTGAAAACCAGTAGGAGAATTACCAAAGTGCCCTGGTCAAATGTCCCCTAGTCAGTATGACTACAGCCTCAGGCTTCTTATCAGAACAGGCCTACTGGGATTAGACTAGTCAAAAAACATATACATGAACAAATGTGTTTAGTATAGAATTAATGCTAATTTCTAATGCTATAGACCTGCATTTCATTTTTATTTATTATATTTTCTAAAATTGGATTGCAGAGTTGAATAAGCAGATAAATACACAAATGAGGTGATATCAATAAAAAATGAATGTCAATACTTATACAGCAAGTCACTTCTACCATGAGAAATATTCATTTGCTCTTTATTTCTTTTTTTCTCTCTCTCTTTCTTTCTTTCTTTCTTTCTTTCTTTCTTTCTTTCTTTCTTTCTTTCTTTCTTTCTTCAGTTACACACTTAATTTAGGGGAGTGAGTAAGATGAATCTTGTTGAGTACTCATAGGGTAAAGCAAGGGAAACTAATCCTTAAAAGGGTACAAGGGGGTCTCAGGATGCAAATACTGATTCACTCTCATATACCACACATAACTACTGACAATTTGAAAAGGAACTACTTCAGCTGTAGCACATCTTTGGGAAGTGAGTAGAAGCCAGGGCAACCAACAAAGGCCCACGCGGACATAGGTAGGATATGCAGATTCTCCACAGAAGATTCCAAGCCATAACCAAAGTAGATAATCAAGCACTGTGGAGCTGCAATGCAAACCATTGGATGACTGTGCCACCCTAATCAAATAATGGTTCAGGATACAAATCTAACTACAAGGCTGACTGAATAAAATATTGGATTTGCATAAATTAGAAGAAGATTAGAAGATAACAGTTTGTTTAAAAAATAGAGTATAAAGTTTAGGACTGAAGGTGGAAGGAAGATGTGTAGGGTAAGGAGAAAGTTATATGCAGGAAAAAACAGACAGATGGGTATAGCAGAGGGAAGAAGCTGGGGAAACTGTAAATGGAGGACCTTTCTTTTAATCATATTTTCACTTTACTATAGCACTTATATGTAGCTTTACTGTTTCTTTTAACTGATTGTAGAATATCCCAGAATTCATGGCTGGGTGTTGGGAAAATTCAAGCAGAAGGTGAACAAGAGTTAGAGGTTCTGATCATCAAAGATGTCTCATTTGATTGTGATCTAATGTAGTAGGGAAACAATAGGGGTGAAGGTTAAAAGTGAGTTAGCGGAAATGTTACATTTCATAATTTTGTAGCTATGAGTAAAGAGATATATGGCACTGTGGTCTTTAATGGGGAATTAGTTATGGTGAGATAGAGACGTGCAATGATACTCATTGTGGAAAGAAGGCTGAATCTACATGTACAATTTGATAGCAAAACCTAGAGTATGCTTATTACATTATAAGCTTTGTGGGTGAGGAAATGAGAAAATTCATGGCAACTAAAATAGGAGTGATTGATTTTTCCATATAGATCTTGATTTCAGCAGTGCTTGGAGTAAGGTATTTCCTTGTTTGATGGTAAATAGAGATTTTGACAAATTTTTGATTTGACTTGCAGAACTTTTTCATTTTGAACAGAGGCATAGATGAGGAAGGGAAGGCCATATTTTAGCAAAATCTGGAGTATGCCTATTACATTATAAGCTTTGTGGGTGAGGAAATGAGAAAATACATGGCAACTAAAATAGGAGTGATTGATTTTTTCTCATAGATCTTGATTTCAGCAGTGCTTGGAGTAAAGTATTTTCCTTGTTTGATGGTAAATAGAGATTTTGACAAATTTGTTTTGATAAACCAATGTCCATGTTGTTCACCTTTAAATTACCTTTACAGAGATACTGATTTCTTAGATTTCTATTTGTAGTTTTGTCAGTACCTAATTGTTTCAGAGACCAGTTGCAGAAATAATCCAAGAATTTGAAGTTGCTCTTAACATAATCGATGATATACTGGTATTGGGTGTGACAAAGGAAGAGCATGGTAGGAGTCTGAGCTACTGAATTTGCTAAGGCAGTTTAACCTCAAGAGGATTAGAACTAAATGTTAAGTTAGAGATATGAAACTGAGAAACATGGACCGTGTTTAACTTCAGCAGGCTTGAAACCAGATAATGTGCAAATCAGAGCAATCATCATTCATTTACTTATGAAGTTACTTGGTATGATACAGTATCTTTATATGTTTAATGTTCATATGTCAGAAATAAGTACACCATTAAGGAGTTATTTCAGCAGGATGTGGAACAGTGATGGAATGCAAAACAAAAATAATTTGAATTGGTTAAATGGTTCATGGCTGATGTCCCCATCGTGAAATATTTTGATATGAATAAGCCAGCTATATTAATATATACAAGCCAGGATGAAGTTGATATAGTAATTCTATAAAGAAAATGTCAGTTGCATCTAAAAATGATTATATTGAAAAAGAGCAGTTAGCCACAGTCGATGCCTATAAAAATACCATGAGTATATTTATGGAAAAGAGGTAGTAGAAAATTAACATAATCCATTTGCAGGGTATATTCAAGAAGCCATCAAACAAGGTACTGCTTGTTTATTAAAGAACAGTATATTAGAGAAGTATGATTTTATTGTGAGTAATAAGCCAGGGAAAGTATACTTCATTTAACAGATATTATGAGTCATACACAGTTGACAGTCCAGAAAGAAGATCTTTTTGAAGAAGAAGCAGAAGTAATTTGGATAACTTGAGAAATCCTTCAATAAAAGTGATTTGAGTAGTGGGTGTGACATTGTGACCATAACTGATGACTGCTATGAAGAAGGAAAGATACTTTTCATTTAAAGAAGAAATTAGCTGCATGTAAGTTTTATTGTTTAAAGCTGCTAATCTGATAGAGTCCAACTGATCAAGGAAACAGATTTTGGCAAGAATAAATGTGCCTCACTTGGGCATTGCCAAGTGTAAAGAAAGAGTTTGTTATGTAATATTGCGGTTACACATGTCTACACATATGTCTACTGAAATAGAACATGAGATTCAGAATGTAATGCATGTGTTCCTTATCACAATAACAGTCCAAGGGAACACATTATCTCATATTCGGTTTCAGGAAGAACAGTTATGAACAGTTTTGTTTCAATATCTGTAATGTGTATGTCTAAGGTTTGAGTACTATTATTCAATATTTCAAAAAGCTCTGCAATTATCAGATACTATGCATTAGGTTAAGATGCACTGAAAGCTATGTCTTCAATGCATTTCATTCCAGATGTGGTTTCTTTTTGTAATGATCAACAGTATGCCAGCATGGAAGTCAAAAAATTTGGGGAACACTGGAAATTTCAGCATGCTGTGTCTTGTCTTAATTATACACATTCGAACAGTCAGATTGTTGCAAATTATGAAGAATATCTCGACGGAATCACAGAACATTAGCTGTGACTTACATGTACTGTTCCTTAGCCTTATTGAAATATAGAAGTACTACATTTTAAAGTGTTGTGCTTTTGCTCAGTTATTTATAGGCCATGGGCTACATGAAATACTTCCTATATTTAATTTTTTCTAAATTTTGAAAATAAAATCCAAATGGAAGACAGACTTGAAACAGAATTAGTCAAAAGTGACATTGCATCATGCTCAACACAGTAGATATTTGTCTTCTTTAAAGAAAGAGGATAAGGTAAGAATTCAGCAGAGATCCAGTGAGAAGCATGCAGTTTATGTGGTTTTGAAGAAATCTGAGCAGCTATGGCCATTACCATCTTTTGGTTGAAAGTTCTAATGGAAAACTGCTTAAAAGGAACCGAAAACATCTTAACAAAATCTGTACGTTACAATGGTTACCCAAAATATGTAGACATTGGTTGTGATGTCTTTAGACGTGTTGACATATTCAAAGAATTGTTCAGAGAGATATCAAGAAAATGCCCTGAAATATATTTCTGGAATGAGTAAAAACAGGGAATCTAGCCAGGCTTATGAAAAAGTTACCAAATGAAGAGATTCCTATTACTTCAGCTATATTGACCTCATAACATGTATATGGGTCTCAGAATGAAGCTGACGCTACATCCAGCAGCTCAGTAACTGAAGTTTATGTTGGGTGACACATTCATTGAATCAGAATTAATGAAATACAATTTGATTAGTTCTGCTTTTGTTTATAGGTTCATAGGTTAGTACTAAGCTAGTGGGCCATTTTAAGCCATTTTTATCCTATGTGAGAATCAAACCATGTACCTTGTGTCTGTAAGTTAAACACCTTAACCTGTATGACAACCTCCCAACCCAATATAGGTGTATCAAAAGTTAATGCATCACTTTCATGGTGCTGAAAATTTGACACTGAAATAATTGGGAAAGGAGGGGGATACAGTGATGTTGACAGAATGACATAAGTGGAGATGTAATCACTTATGTATTAGATATATGAACAGTTGTAATATTACTAGGTTTATCTGTCAGGATACACTAATCAGTACCATATTTTCTGATCATCAGTTTATTCTTAATTCAGGGTCAGGAGATGAGCTAGGCCACAGCGATTTGTATCATCATGGGGGAGTGGATTAGGGTTGTTACTTTAATTAATATTAAAGTCATATAGAATCTATAGTTCAGAGATGAAGTTGGTGGCAAAACAATGCTTTAACTGCTGAGGGAAAGTACCTTGGTGCTACGTACAGACTGGATTGAATGTGTCTCTTGTTGTGTACATGTATGGCTATAATGTCTGCTTCAGCAGCATCAGTTGCATCAATTACATGTAGAGGTATCTTTGGTTATGATGGCAATGCCTCTTCTTCTTTGTAAACAATCTTGCCTATACATAGTACACTTATAAAAAAATATTTACTGGGCAGAGATATAAGATTTTTGGAAACATTTAAAGCTATCAAGGCTATCTGGTAAGTGCTAGGTTATGGATGTGCAAGTGCTTTACTTCATTCTGTGTGTTTTGGCTGTGTGTTAAGATTTTAGGATAGTCTGATCATTCTATGGGCGACATATGGAGTTATAAGAATGATATTAGGTAGTAGGGGACTCAGCTTGGAATGTATTGTACTAGAGTATAAACATTGTTTTTTATTGTGCTGGAGTAGTATTTAGGTTTCTAACTCACTGTTTGAAAAAGTTAAAATGGTGTTAGAATATGATGATGTGGTGGTAGTAACATGAATGTTTAGTTTGCTCAGACATATGGGAAAGATGATAGACTGTGCTTAAAAGTCCGTGTTTTGAAATATTTAATGGTAATATGTAGTATGTAGTAGCAACATATGAAGGCATGGTCCTAAAGACAAATCTAAAAAAGTACAACATATTAACATTCAGCAAAACCTCTACTCCTACCTCACATGTTGTTAAGTGGTATTCATCTTCAGACAGACAGGGTCATAAGGAATCTGAGTACTTATGTGGACAGCTTTCTCTCTCATCAGTCATCATGTTTCCACCATAGTCAGGAAATCCTACTGTCTGAATCAATTCATTTCTGATGGATATCTTCAAGCTCCAAACAAGTTATCTTATCACTGTACTCTTTTATTCTCAGATACATCACTGAGCACATGCCCAGTGTGTGCCCACCATAAAGCCCAGCAGCCATAGGTCAATAAGCTACTGGCCCAGCCTGGGTTACCAAGGATAGCCCTGTTGATTGAAAGCTGGACATAAAAAGCAGTCAACTTGCCAAACATGAAGTAAGAATTGCTACACTAAATGTAGGTTCACTGACAATGCGGCTAGGAAGTGGATGACATGATGGTACAGAGGAGGCTGGATATCATATGTCCAAGAGACAAGATAGAAGGGCAGAGCAGCAAAGACATTTGGCTTGGAATCCAGAGTCTACCACTCAGGAGGAGAACAGGCTAAAAATGGTGTAGGAATTGTGGTGAGAGAGAGGCTTCAGAAGGCAGTGAGGGATGTCATCAGAATTAGTGACAAGACTCATAGCCTATGCCCCACAGCAGGGTTGTGATAGTGAAGAAAACAGTCCATTAACACAGCAGTTGCTGGACTACTAGATAAAGCAGGACAACATGAATTGGTGTTGATAATGAGTGACTTGAATGCACATACCAGGACAGACAGAACAGAATATAAGGGCTACCTGGGTCCACATGGGTTGGGGCAACAGGAATAAAGAAGTTGAGACCATTTTAGAACTCTGTCTGGAAAATGGCTCGATAGTAGTCAACACATGGTTCAAAAAGAGCGACAGTCACAAGATCTCATGCAAGAGTGGACAACATGCAACTGAGGTAGACTTCGTAATAAGGAAAGGCCACTGGCATAGAATCAGTGATTGCAAAGTTATTCCCAGTGAAACAGTCAGTCCACAGCATAAACTACTGGTTGCCACAATCAGCTGCAAGCAATGGTCAGAGAAGGCTCTAAGTCAACAGACACCAGGCTGAAAACCTGGAAGTTGCCTAGAGAGAAAACACAACAGTTCAAGGAATTACTCAGGGCTCTAGCTCCCCAAGAAGAGGAGGAGGAAATAGGTGGAGTGCAATAAGAATGTCAGCACCTCAAAACAGCATGTGTGAGGACTGCAAGACAGATATGTGGCCGAGCCAGGTATGGATAAGAAAAGTTGGTGGCGGAATGCAGAAATTGAGGAATTCATTAAAAGAAAGAAGGAGTGCAGGAAAAAATGGTAGACAGAAAAGATGCATCAGGATAGGAAGGAATACTGGTTGGCTAACAAAGAAGCTAAGAAAGGAGTTGCAATAGCAAAGAACTGGGCATTGAAAGCACTCTATCAGTTTCTGGAAAGTGACTTAGTAGGTGGCACAAAGAAGCTAAATCAGGTTGCAAGACAAAGACAAAGATAAAGAAAATAGTCAGACACCCTTCATGAGGGATGCCAGCAACAACCCGCTCACCAGTCCACAGGACATCAAAGGCAGATGGAAGGGGTATTTCCAGCAGCTTCTAAATGAAGAAAACCCCCAAAGATGATGTACTGCCCCAGGCACAGCCCACGATAAGAATGCCAGTGTACAAGAAAGAAAGGGACATCCACAACTGTGAGCAGTACAGAGGTATCAAACTCCTGTCAAACTGTATGAAAGTTCTGGAGAGGGTGCTTGATAAATGGATACACAAAGTAGTAAAATCAAGATGGGAAATGTCTGGATTCAGATCAGGATGCAGCACAACTGACGCAATGTTTGGACTGAGACAAATAGTTGAGAAGAAACTAGAGATGAGGAAAGAAGCTAACTGGGCTTTCCAAGACTTGGAGAAAGCATATAACAAGGTCTCAAAAATAATAACAATAACAGCAGATACAGAAGGAATCGCCCCTTGATGAAAATCTCCATAGTAACTTAAAACATCTTTATTTAGAAACAAAAAATGAGCGCTTTCGCGTAGTGGACTACGCTTCTTCAGATATAATTTCAAATAAAATTACATTCCTTTTATACAAGACTTTTTGGCGCACAAGCCAACAATAAATCAATTAGCTAACCAATTATCTAATTTAATCAATTAAAAATGTTAAACAATGAAATGCATTTAAAGTAACATCAAATAGAACACATAGTAAAGGTGCTCGATTATTTGAAAATAGCTCATGAAAGCACTATAAAAGCAACCATTCAGAACCATTTTTGCCAATGTGTTTGTTATATTTATACCAATAAAAGCGCACAAATGTATGCGAAGTTGCACAAAGAAAAAACATGTATCTAAACATCAGAGAAAATGTGCAAAACTGTTAATATAATATTATGACACTATGTTTTTTTAAAACCCATTCATACATCATATTATAACATATACAGAAAAAAAATGCAGTGTACGTACAAGAATATATAAAATTACTTGATCATAAGGCTGTTATGCATAATTATAGCATGGAGTTAATAGTCAAGCCATATATGAAAAACCATCAATATGACGAACCTATATAACCTATATAGCTAAATGTATATATAAAGACGTGCAATTTTCTATCCGGATATCGATAGACCATCCAGGAAAATAAAAAGCTTCAATCACAAAAGTCAGCAGAATAAAAATTCCATGTACTCCACATATATCTCAATAAGTTATTAAATCTATTAAATAACTTTACTAATTTTATGTAAGTATAAATAAATAAATGAATAACCAAATAAAAACTGACAATAAAAACTGCAAATCTTAAAACTACAGACATGAACCTAATGAACTATATATATAAAATATATCTATGTACATATGTATATGATAAATATTTAACTTAATAATTTAATATTTCAATAATTATTATTAACTACTACATATTGTTAGTAACAATATTATTCTAATATAAATATATAATTAATTAAATATTGATATAAAAATGTAAATATTAATATTGAGGTTGATAGCTAATTCAATTAATATATAGCTAAAACCAAAAGTTAGATAGTACAATAACTAAATGATAAATACTTAGCTCTCTATGAATTAATAATAATGACAACAAATCTATATGTATAAAGCAAGGTGTCAAACTAAGCCTACTATATAAAAAACATGTATGTAAAAGATACCAAAAATTAATATAAGAAGTTAACACTTATGAATATACAATGAGACAAGCAGAACAGGAACCAACAAGTGAAAAGAAATGAAACTGGATCCTTAGCCCACGAACACACGAACACACCAGAAAACTTCAAAAGCTGAACGTAAACTTTAATATTTTTCAAATACGTTTTCGCTGCTGAAAATTCAGCTGCTTCCTCAGAGCAAAACAATACAAAACGCGCCAAAGTTTGGAGATTATTTAAAAGCAATTTGTCAGAATGACATCACCAGCCGTGAGGCGGAGAAAAAAAAAACATATTTAAAAGGGAAATAGACATCAACAACCAGCTAATAGTTAATATGGTTAAAAAAACATAATGAAACCTGTAACATTGCCTGTGTTTTAAAACTGAAAAGTTATTTGAGATAACCATTTAGGCTATCTCATGTTAATTTTTAAATTATTTTACTTAGTAATACATTTCTTGTTTAAAGATTCTCTCAATAATTTTTGATAAATTCTTATTGGCTTAGTATACCTATATTAATATCCTTAGGTCAAATTTTCTGTCGGCTTTATGAATTAGTCTTAGTTCCCATACAATTTAGTTAACAGATGTATTTTAATGGAACTGTACTACCCAGCATTTGCTTTGATTTAGTGTTTTTTAACCATATTAACTATTAGCTGGTTGTTGATGTCTATTTCCCTTTTAAATATGTTTTTTTTTTTTTTTTCTCCGCCTCACGGCTGGTGATGTCATTCTGACAAATTGCTTTTAAATAATCTCCAAACTTTGGCGCGTTTTGTATTGTTTTGCTCTGAGGAAGCAGCTGAATTTTCAGCAGCGAAAACGTATTTGAAAAATATTAAAGTTTACGTTCAGCTTTTGAAGTTTCCTGATGTGTTCGTGTGTTCGTGGGCTAAGGATCCAGCTTCATTTCTTTTCACTTATGAATATACAAAATTATATTTTCCTATTATTTAATATAGGTTTGATGGAAACAAACTGATTGATACCCGGATAAATATGTGCTTTTAAAGTAAAAATCCATTTAAGTTCAGCACATGCCAGTTGGTTAATGCTGTCACCTTCTCTAAAACTTTTAATAATCACCTCTAAAACTTTAAAACTAAAAGTACGCGTTGTAAATTCTACTATATGCTTCGCTAACGCATTTTGCTCATTCCCTTTCTTGATGTCATAAAGATGGTTATAGACCCTGTCTCTTAGTCTCCTCTTAGTCAGACCCATGTAGAATGCATCACAATTTTCACACGTTGCAAGATACACAAGATTAGTACTATTACAATCACAATAATGTTTCGGTGTAAAAGTAAAAAAACCTTCAGGGTGTGTAAAACAAAGATTCTTAGAGATATAGGGACACATGTGGCAATGGCCACAGGAATGAGTCCCATTTCGAACAAATATTTCAGTACTGTATAGGTTAGTTTTCTCTATACAGAGTAATTGTTTAAGATTATTACAATTTCTATAACTAAATCTAGGGTAATCACCTACTACAGTCTTAGTGAAAGGGTCCATGATAAGTATGTTCCAATTCTTGCTGACTCCTTTTTTTAAGAGAAGCAATATCACTTGTATATTTTGTGACATAGGGCAGTTTCTCTGTAAATTTTCCTTTTCTGGTCTTCATAGCACGAGAAGTTTGTCTCCCATTACCCTGTGCAGAACAATTGTCAACAATAGTAACATCAAAAATGTGCCGTTTGCATCTTGCAATCATTTTATTAGTGTACCCTCTTTCTTTAAATAGCATTTCTAAATTGTCTAATTCAGAATATAAAGCTTCATTGTCACTGCATATCCTAGCCATCCTATAAAACTGGCTAGTGACAATGCCTTGAAAGGTAAACCTAGGATGCATGCTTTCATATCTCAATAATGTGTTCCTCCAAGTAGGTTTCCTATACAGGGAAGTAATAATTCTTCCATTGGCACTAAACTTCAGTGTCAAGTCTAGGAAATGCACCTGTTCATGTGAGGTTTCAACAGTGAACCTTAGAAAAGGGGTAGTAGTTTCTACATCCTTAATAAATCGAATACAATCTGCTTCAGTACCTTCCCAAATAAAAAGGACATCATCCACAAATCTCTTGTATAATTTTATTTTACTATAGTGTGCATGTTTGAATAGGAAATTACGTTCCCATTCATATACAATGAGATTTGCATAGCTATTCGCACAAGGGGTGCCCATGGCAACCCCCCATTTTTGCAAATAATAACTATCTTATATATAAGGTCTCAAAAATATGATTTGGGCAGGACTGTGTTGGTTCAAAATTGCAGAAACAGTGGTAGAATTAGAGCAAGCTATGTACAAAGACCCAATGACTCAAGGACAAATAATATTCGGTCTCAAAGAGGGGTTCCCAGTGGGAGTGGGTGTGCAGCAAGGTTTGGCTCTTAGCCCACTGCTTTTCATACTGGTCATGGACTACATAGGCAAACAGGTTGGAGGGGGCAAATCACCAAAGTTGCTGTATGCACACAATGTTGCATTACAGGCAGAATCTGGGCAAGAACTTCAGCAAAGGATAGGGAGATGGAATACAAAACTGAAAGCACATGGGATGAAACTAAGTACAGATAAGACAGTGGTAATGGCTGCAAATTGGGGAAATCAGAAGAAGCTGAGAACTGAGATAGAAGGGAAGATAGTGGAACAGGTTAACAGTTTCACATATCTGGGAGGCATGGTTGAGGAAAAGGGAAGTCTGAATGAAGACATCAAAGCTAGAATCAGAGGGGTTGCAGCCAACTGGCATAGTGTGTCAGGTGTAGTCTATGATAGAGGAATGCCAAAGAAGCTGAAAAGTAAGGTGCAAAAAACAGTGGTACAACCAGTATTACTGTATGGTACAGAAACCTGGGAAGTAAAGGCAGAGCAGATGAGAAAGCTAGGGGTGATGGAAATGACGTGCCTGAGAAGGGTGGTAGGATGAACATTGTGGGACAGATGAAGAAATGAAGACATAAGAGCAGAAGCCAAAGTAGCTCCAATTGCAGAAAAAGATCAAAAAGAACAGATTACTGTGGTTCAGGCACATAGATTCATAGGTGTGTGCTAGGCTAATGGCCCTTGGGCCTTTACAAACCTAGCCATAGGATTAGCCTGGCATCGTGCCACCCAACCTTAGTTCCCAGTGCTTCTGTCGAGTAGAGCCACTAGAGTTATCCCTGGAGTGAATTTTCTATTTCCAATCCACTCATCAAGATTTCTCTTGAAGATGGTCAGTGAGGTGCTCTGCTTGACATGTATGGGAAGTCTATTCCATAGAATTGGCAGTCTCTGGGTTATGAACCTGTCCCTCCAGTACGTACTGTTGATTGTGGTAATGAGGTTGAGGTCTGGAGTGAGTGGTGCGGAAGGATTGGGATTTCTTTAGATGTAGCATTTCTAACAGAGCTGGGTCAGATATGGCTTTGAAAGTCAAGCAGAGATTGCCTCTAAGTAGGCGATATGAGACAGAGAATAGTTGGAGTTTTTTGAGTCTGTCCATATGGGACAAGTGTTTAAGGCCTAGGATCCTCTTCGTGAGGTACTTTTGCGGCCTCTCCAGTTGTTGGAGGTGTATAGTGAGGTACATGCCATATGGGGCATTGTACTCAATGACTGGCCTAATGAGGGAAGAGTAGAGGTAGACAATGACCTCTTTCTTCCTAGATGCAAAATTCTTAGTAATGAGATGTGCCACATAGAAAGATTTTCTGACCACAGTGCAATGTGGTGATCAAAACAGTAGTTGCTGTCAACCTGTGTTCCCAGATCTCTTATAATGCCTTCTGCGTTCGGTGGACTACCATCAATGTGGTAATTCATGGGAACTGGGTTTTTCCCAAAGGGGATAATGACACATTTTTTGGCGTTGAGCTTAAGGCCATGGTTTTGACACCAGTCATTGGTCTCAGTGAGGCCATTCTGTAGGATGTCAACATCACTTGGGAGTTAATAATAGCTCCCAACTTGCAATCATCTGCAAACTTTGTCAGTCAGAGTCCCTTCCTGTTGGCCTGGAATTCAGAGAAGTAAATACCAAACAGAACAGGACAGAACCCTGTGGGACTCCACTCATGACTAGTCAGCATGTGTTTAAAATCAGAAGACAATATGGTGAAAAAGATTTGGTTCAGACAGGAAGAAAGTAAGAGGAAACAAAGGCATCTAGCAAAGAGGTGGATGGATTGTCTGAGAGATCTGTGACAGTCAGGTATGAGGGTCAAAGAAGGCAGGAGTGTGGCATTGAATCGAGAGAGATGGCAACAGTTAACACGACACCCTGACCCAATGAGGAAAAAAAATGGGAAGAAGAGGGTTGATGATGGTGATGAAACATCCCCTTCTAATACTGGAATGGCCATATCATCGCATTTCATTTTTGTAGATGAAATTCACAAAAATGAAATACCCAAATGGCAAATTTTTCCCAGGGCAGGTAAATACTTGCCCAACATGCCCTTCTCTACACTGTAGTATGATCCCGGAGTTGGTATATATAGTTGGGGGGTGTGGGGGGGCTGGAGTGTGAGTGGGTCATAGCCCCCAAACTAGGTAGGTTTTATTTACTCCGGTGTGGGTTTCATTAAAGTTTGGGCAAGTGTTTACTTGCCCTGAAAAAAAGTCTCTGTTCGGGTATTTCATTTTCGTGATTTTTGTCTCATAAATATGAAATTCAATGATAATGCCATTCGGGTATTAGAAGTACAGCCATACACACACACACACACACACACACATACACACACACACACACACATATATATATATATATGTATATATATATATATATATATATATATATATATATATATATATATATATATATATATATATATATATATATATATATATATATATATATATATATATATACATTTGTGTGTGTGTGTGTGTGTGTGTGTGTGCATGTGTAGGTACCATTATTAGCTATGTCACTGTGGAATAGCTGAACAGGTTTTTCAGAATAATTAGCCAATATTATCACAACTGAATCATGGTATTACCAAAAACAAAGATGGCTGACAAAAGCTCTTAACAATTTTGTCCTGTTTGTAGTGATGGTGAAATGATCTCTGAGTTGATTACCCTAAGAAGATTGGTACAGGGATTAAGCCCCCTGCCAAAAGAAAGTGTTTGGAATTTGGTATCTCTCCTGGAAAATGGATTTTAACCTTTTCCTCTTTAAACCATCTTTTTGGTTAGTACTATAATTCATCTAATGACTGTCTCCATTAAACTTATACCACCATGTCATTATGGAGTTTAAATAATATATATGCAAATAGTACTTTCCTTTGTATTAACTGATTTTCTTAAACATAATAAAACTTTTACAGACACTGGAACTGATGATGGTGGATTATGTTAGGCACACAGATCATAGACTGCATCTGTTTTTTTTTTTTTTTTTTTTTTTTATATTCTTAGATCAAAGTAAGCCTTTATTTCCTCTTGACATGTCAGTACCAGATGTTTTTAATATGATCTGTATGCGATTTTTTTCACAGCAGTGATACCAAGAATCAGTGGTTGCAGCCTGTGTGCTGTGTGCCTTACATCTGCCAGGCTTGTAATCACACCATAAAGAAGTCAAAGTAAAAGCTGCTCACATGCAGTATTAAATCTGTATTCCCTAGACTTGCAATTTTTCTATTAAACTATTAGGATAAGCTTATCTTGACATCAGTTCCTTTTCTACATATGGTAAAATAATATGGTCTTCTGTTGTTGTTACAGAAATGTAAATGAATCTTTACTCGGGGAGTGGCAGCAAGGATGTATTCATATATGTACGCATTTACTCTTAAGAAATGTAAATTTCTAATACTAGAAATTTCTATATGCTGCTATGTAGCAAGATGCATTTCCAGTTCAGATAACAGTGAACAATGTCTTTAATATGATCATGTGAGCTACACTTGTTTGTTTTTCTATACAATATGAAGAGCCATTGGCTACAGCCTTTTACAACATGCTTTATGCTACTCATGTGTGGAGGCCCACCTTAATGCAATCTTATTTATGTGGTCACAAAACCCTTAGTTTTTCAGTTTCTAAGCTATTAAAATAAGGATATCTGGACATCACTTAATTTTCCATTGGTAGTCTGAATACAAAGATAATGTATTAAATATGTAATACAAAGTAAAAAAAAAGTTTTCTGAACTCATATAAAATCATTAACTCATCAAATATGAGAGAGACAGGATTCAATTCTACTGTACTACATGAATAAGTTAGTATGATACGATGAATTTAAGTTGTAAGATCTTCTGTGAAGAATTTA
The DNA here is from genome assembly GCF_019279795.1 of Protopterus annectens. Classification (NCBI taxonomy): domain Eukaryota; kingdom Metazoa; phylum Chordata; order Ceratodontiformes; family Protopteridae; genus Protopterus; species Protopterus annectens. The sequence goes on from NC_056728.1 coordinate 1,118,841,655, forward strand.
GATGGAAACAGGTCACTTCTTAGTGTAGTTTGTTCAAACAGAATTGCCCAAATCTGTGAAGCCTTTTGGTGAAATATGTTTGCCAAAGTAGTTGTACAACAAGTCACTAATATTAGGAATAAATATGGGGGTTTGGATGAGGTGAAGACTGAATGTGTTGTGTTAGCTATGGTTATAGCATATGTGTGATAATGTACCTTATATGGGTGTATTAGGCCTACGCCTCTCACAAAATGTTTTCTGGGTCATCTTTGAAGCAAAGTACCCTAGATTCATTAAAGTTGGCTAACACTTTTATTTTTTTTTCTGTTACATTGTGGAGTAGTTACAAATAAAATGAAAGTTAACACACAGATATTTTTTTTTAATTTATTCAGTTGTTTCTTAATTTAATTTCAAGGATATGAGTCTTAGGCTGGCCTTCAAAGAACTTCTGTGCTTGTGAAAACTGTTGTGGCCAAAATGTGAGAATGAGGGAAATGCGATTCAGAGGGATAATTAGCCGAATCAAGAGAGACTGGCTAATTTGAATGTCCCTGAATTGCATGGTGTAACTTTTCACCTTAATCATAACTTTGCTGTGGTAATTATCGCTGAGGAACTGCATCACATTGGCACTGGCATCCCTCTTCCTTTACTCTTCTGCAGACATGCACACATGTATGCATGCAAACACAAACACAAAACAACACAGATGGACATGCCCTCATATCAATCAACTGTTGCTGATTTTACAAAATGTACCTGATTTTGTAGCTTATATTTGCTCTTCCCCTCATAAATCACAAATGATTGCAGTCAGTCAATAACGGTAGATATTAACGTTTCATGCTCCTTATTGTTCAGAAAATGCTTTGTGATACAACTATTCATCTATTAACTTTTTAACTGACTTAGAATAATATTTAAAAAGTGCCCCTTGTGACTGGTGTCCCCTTTGCTTGTTAGTCTTAAGGGATTTGAGAGGTATGGCAGCTACACACACACACACACACACACACACACACACACACACACACACACACAAAATCTAATGCTCACCTAACTCTCCCCCACCCAGGCAATCGCCACACCTCTCAATCTGCAGACATTGATAAAAGGAACAAAGGCCTTTGAAAAACTTGAACATGTAATTAGCATAAAATTTGACTCTTCCCTCTTCCAGTAGGAATGTGGAATACTACTCAAAACATGTTTAAAAAACAGAGTGGCCAAAATGATGGAAAAAATAAAAGCACATTAAAGTGACAGGGCAAAAACTTTTTTCAGAAGATTTACCTGAAGAATTTAGCAATCTCTCATCAATAAACTCCACACACCCCACAGATCATGCATTGCCCACCCTGCCACCATCCATCCATCCATCCATCCATCCATCCATCCAACGCATATGTCCCGAAGAAGCATGTATTGTATTTGAAAATATTTTCACTGACACCCCTCCTGGAACTGACAAAATAAACCCCTGGTGCATATAACACTGCAGAGAGCATCTGTGTCTTCCACTCACCCACATATACAATCTATGCCTCACACAAAACATCATGCCACAGAAATGGAAAACAGTTCTAATTAAACTCCTCCTGTAGCAAAACAACCTAAAAGATACCTCTGACTTCTGTCCAATATTCATCCTCCCAATTCTGGGCAAACCTTTTGAAAAGATTGTCTATACCTAACTCTCCCTCTGTATCCAGCAGTACTGCCTGGGATCCTCCAAACAACATGGATACTAGCCTGAATGAAGTGCTATAACAGCACTTTGGTCTCTTATTGACAAGATCCTGTTAAACTGTGATAGTGGCTTCCTTACAGGTGCCCTATTTATAGACCTGACTATGGCATTTGACCTTATTGACCACTATCTTCTCCAAACAAACTAACTGAAATTGGTATTAGTCCTGACACCACTCCCTGGTTTAAAACTTCCACACTGACAAACATTTCAGAGTTAAATTAGGATCCTCCCAATCAGAATCTGCACCTGTTACCAAAGGTGTGCTACAAGGATCCAGTCTTCCCTTGCTCCTCTTCTCTGTATTCGTTAACAATCTTCCTGGTGACCTCCTGCATCTCCCACTTATTCTCTATGCTGATGACATGGTCATTTACGGATCTCCACCAACATTCAGTGCCAACTCCAGTCAGACTTACATGAGCTACATTACTAGTTCATAAACTGTAAACTACTTCTCATCCCCACCAAGCCCAAAACTATGCTTTTTAGAAATTCACAGAAAATTCACCAAGCTCTTGACTCTTTAGCTAACTTTGATTTACACAACCATTTCATAAAGATAACCACCTTCAAATACCTAAGAATATGGCTTGATCAGTCACTAAACCTCCATTTCAACACAGATAAATGAGAGAAAAAATAAACTCCGTCATCTTCTGGGCCAAAACATTCTCTTTTTTCTATCCTAACTAGCCAGACTAGACAATAGCAATGGAGTTCTCCTTTCTCAACTTGAATTTACTCTCCTTGCAGCTAGATGTCATGAAAACCCTCCTCATGCAACCTAAGACACTACTCGCAAGCCACAGCAACTCTCATTACCCCTAAAACAAAACTCCACATCACTTCACATGCTTTTTCCTCTCAGGCACCTACTCGTTGGCAAGCTCTCCCCATTGACATTAAGGAAATAAACACTTATTCAAAATCCAGAATGCAGCTCAAAAACACTTCTTCATCTAAGCCAAATGCTCTTGCGTCAACAAAGGATAAATCACATAATCTATTTCCTTTCCATGTCTCTTCTGCTCTCTCAAGAGTCACTGAAGATCTATCCACTTTAGAAACTAATGTATATATTGTATATTACTCCCTGCTTGATTGTACATTGCACTGTGCTTGTTCACTAGAATGTATATACACAGTTTTCTTTTTCTGTGTAATTATTCTGAATTATTCTGTTATTGCTTACATTTCTGCATTTTTTGTTTGTGAAATGTTTAGTATTTGACTTGGGCCAAGCCTCTCAACTTCCTAGCACAAGGAATCTGGACAAAGCCAAAAATAATGGAGAGACAAAGGCCTAAAAATTGGGAGAGAATCTGAATATTGATCTTTTAAACTTTGAAACTAGTTAAAATAACTGAATTTG
>NC_056728.1:1118852264-1118912264 GCF_019279795.1 Protopterus annectens
ATGCAAAAAAATCTGTTTTTTTTTTACAGAATTGTCAGACAGGCATTGTAGATTTATGTACTTGGAAGAGGATACTGTACTTTTGGGGGACTGTCGGTTGTTTACTTACCTCAGTACCACTTGTTTTCAGCTTTTCTTGTTTGCAGATTATCTGGGTTCTGTTATCTGCCTTGTGATTCTCATTCTTGGATAAGCTATGCAGCAGCACTGGGTGTCTGTGGTTTTACCTTCCCCTGTCCATAAGTCGAAAAAAGCTGTTAAGGAGTCTTTGGGTGTCAGGCCCACTCCTCTTGGGCAGTAGTTGCTGATGGTGACTTTCTTGTGTCAGCTCTTGGTTTCTCAGACTACTTATCTTTTTCCTTTCAATCCCTCTGTAGAAAGGGCAGAAAGATAGCCATGTACATTGTGGCTGTAGGCATGTCCTTGGTAGGGAAGGAAGAACTACTCTTGTCAGTCTCAGGGAAAGGGGTAGGTGAATATTCTTCACTCAGCTGGAATAGAGAACCTGAATCTGGGATGAGTATGCCTACTAAGGGTCAATTATTTTCCAGGGAACTTTCCAGGAAAAGTGAACTTAGTGAAAAAATCTAGCCTTTCCCTGTTTCTGTTTCTATGTGCAGGGAACATTTGCTGAGATTTGTTAAGGAGCTCCCTACTGTTTTTTCCTTACATACCACTTCTTCAGGCAATAAGAGAAAGAAAAAAAGGAGTTCCCTCTCTTTCTGCATTTGATTTTCAGTCAGAAGAAGGGGCATTGCAGTAAGAGGGTCGTATTTCAGGAATTTCTTCTCAATCTGAACATTCTTATTCTAAGGAAAGTATGTTTTCAGATTTCCTTTTTGAAGAATTATCTTTTTCTTTGACCTTACTTAAGATGGAAAAGGTTTGTCAGTAGGAACAGCATGAAATGCCTCTTTCACATTAATTGTGTTATAGTTTGTTACAGTTGGCCATACTAAACATGCAGCTGTTCCTCATTTATTTGTCTGCTTTAGAAAATATTTTTTTACTGCTACTAGTTTACCTGATAGTCAACCTACAGCTCTCAAGATGTCCGACAGATTATACAGGGTACATCAGACTCGTAAGTATGTTTTCTAACCCTAAAGTTGATCCTTCAATGATTTCCCTATTCAAAGTTGCTTCTGCTAAACAGATTGCTGCTTCTGCTAACCTCATCCCCTCTGATAATGATAGGAACATTTTTGACAAGTCTATTCTTGCTGCTTTAACTTTTAAGATTTTAGCTCATATGCTAAATTGTTTACTTTTATGCTATGAAAACATGCAAAAGTTAATAGTTAGCTTTCCTTCTTTTTGTGCAAACAACAATCTTTGTATACTTCCTTAACATTTGCGTTTCATGTTACTAAGCCTAGTTTAAAGTGCACTTGAGATGCTACTGATTCTACCTCCAGTGCTGCTGCTTCTGGGTCACTAAGGAGATGATAACCTTGACTTCATTCTCAAGACTTTCCTGAATATGTTAAACCTGAAATTTTAAAGTCTCCATCAGAAAAGGAAATTCTGCTTGGCTCTTGTGCAACTCAGGTGCTCAAGTAGTGTGAAGAAAGGGAAAGTTGACTCAGGAGGTGACTCATATTTTTCAACCTTCCTATTTTAATGTGAAGATAAATGTCTCTTTCTTCTCAGCTTCCTTTTTCAATAAGCAATTTAAGCAGCAAGGAACCATCAAACAAGAGTTTAAAAGGTAATGGCAGAAAGGCTCCAAAAATAAAGGAAAACACCTCTAAAATTCAAGGACAGTCCTCCCAGTCAACATGGCTATTTGCCTGTACAGACCTCCCCTTTACATTTTGGTAACTTTTCTGTCTGTGTCTCTCTTGAAGGTTTCCTTGTGGTACCAGAGTGCAGCAGAGAAATGAGCTTTAGAGGTAATTCAGCAGGAGTACACTTGGCAATGGGAATCCCCAACCATCTCAGGGGATAACGCCATATCTGTGAACCAAGTCTCACTATTTCCTCTCATTCTGCATCTAATACTTGTACATGTAGTAATAGAACCTTTGCCTCCCTGCCAGATAGGCAAAGGGTTTTATTCAAGGGTTTTTCTGGTACAAGAGAAAGAAGGATCCTGGAGACCTGTCCTGGACCTTTTCTTTCTAAATATTTTTGTCAAAGTTCCAAATATCAAAATACTTTCCCTTGATTTCCTTTTACCTCTGATCTCTTATCTAGTTTTCATGGTAAAGCTAGATTTGAAAGATGCCTATTATCACATTCCCACTGCAAAGATGTTCAGATTTTTTTTAAGATTTTCTTTTTTGTCTGTCTTACATTATCAGTTCTCTGTCTTAGTATTTGGAATTTTCACTGCTCCAAGGGTGTTTACAAAGTTTCTAGCTCCTGTAATTGCATATTGCAGACTTCAAGTCATTCACATCTTTCCATATTTGTATGGTTGTCTTAGCTTTACAGGGTCTTTTTCCAGCTATCAACAGTCTTTAGCATCAGTTTAAAATCTCCTACTGAGTCTTGATTTTCAAATCAGCTTACAAAAATCTTTTATTCCTTCTCATAGAATTGTATTTTTTGAATATCTGTTGGAAGAGCTTTTCTTCCTCCGGACAAGATAGACATTCTTCAACTGTTCTTTCTGAATCTCTATATCTGAAGCGAAACATCTACAAGGAAATTATCAGGCTATTTGGGTACATGGCACTAATGATTCTCAAGTTTTCTTGGCCAGACTCCACATAACAAAAATCCAATGGTACCTCATGTCAGTCTGGATCCCAGTATCTTCACTTTTTTTTTTTTCAGATCACTGTTTTGGAATTTGGAAGAAGGGAAGTAAAGGTGGGCAAGTGTGGGAATTTTGAAGAAGAACTGAGCCCAGGGTCTGGCTTGGCACTTAGACCCTTCTCAGAGTTGAGCCAGAGCAGGCAATCAGGGTAGCAACTAGTTTAAAAATAACTAAGTCTGAAAATCCAAAGATTAATTAAGCAAAATACATGAATGAATAAATAAATAAATAAATTAATTAATTAATTAATTAATTAATTAATTAATTAATAAATTAATAAAATAAAATAAAACAGTTTCAGCCAAACATATACTGACATTGCCAGTATTCACTCGAATGAATGAATGCTAACAGTATGACGATCACAACAACCCAAGCTACAGGTCTGCTGACAATGAATCTTCTTCTTTCGGCTTTTTCCCGGTTAGGGGTCGTCACAGCGGATCACCTGTCTGCTCATGAGTGGAGTTTTACAGTGCCGAGTTGCCAGCCCGGCGCCCAACCTTCCACAGAAGACACACACACACACACACACACACACACACACACACACACACACACACACACACACACACACACACACACACACACCTAGGGCCGATTTAGAGTGTCCAAACCACCTACAACATGTCTTTGGGATGTGGGAGGAAACCAGAGCATCCGGAGGAAACCCACACAACCACAGGGAGACAAGCAGACTCTGCACAGAAGGCACCCCAGCCGAGGATCGAACCGGAGAACCTCTCGCTGTGAGGCAGCAATGCTAACCACTGCACCACTGCGGCCGCCCATCTGTTGACAATGAATAATGAGAAAAATTATAATAACCACAAAATACATGTATGTCACTCTGTATGCAGTAACAGAAATGTTGCATTGGCTAATGGAAAAAATGCGTTTGTTTTGTATCTTCCTGTGTAATGATAATTTAGTGCACAGTAGTTTTACCACACTCTGCAAGAAGTGGTCAAACAGACCCAAGGTAAATCTAAATATATTATCAAACTGGGGCAAAAAAGCCATGTGAAATGTTGGATTTTGTTAGCTTTATATAAGAAGCCATATTGCTATTCTCTTAAAGCACCTCTCAGTAATAATAGTGTTAATAATAATAATAATAATAATAATAATAATAATAATAATAATAATAATATATTCTTAATAACCTGTTTGGGTTCAAAATACAAACAGAGAAACTCTAAAAAAGGCAGACACGCAGAGCAAGATAAAAATCTCCACAGTTTATTCCAAATCCTCAAAGCTTTCAAGCAACCCCCTGCCTTTCACTGAAGTGGATTCGTCTGAATCCACTTCAACATAATGATAGTAAACCAAATAAAGGCATGTTTGGTGCTAAACTGATATCAGGTATTTCACTAAGTCTGACAGTAAGTAGCTTTTGAGTTGGAATAAATTAATAGATTGTATAGGGATACAAGGAGTCTTAACTGCCTAAATATAGAGTAAGTCATCATTTTGTAACTGTTTTCATTTGTGGCATAGGGTCTGTGACCATCTCCAAAACTACGAATACTTTAAGGTACTTTGTTTTGCATCCTCTAAAGTGATTATAAAGCATCTTGTATTAATCCAAATGTTTTCTTTTGCTTCCTGAGTACTGTGGTGAAAATCCCTTAGTATGGAACCTTTCCAAAACAAAATCTTTATTTATTATTTTATTTTATTTATTTTCATATGTTAAACAGTAAAGTCCAAATGGGCAAAAAAAAAAAAAAATGATTTCAGTGGAGGCCTGGGGAGAAAAATCTTCACACAAAATTATACAATGTCATACATAAATAGAAGGAATGAGTCATGTAGGATAACAATTGCTGTACAGATATATAAGATTAAACAAAAACTTTTGATAAACTACATGAACATAATTCATATCCTGCAATAGTGTAATGAACCTATGTTGATATACATTGGATAAGCATAAATTACATTACAATGCAGTATTAGATATTTGTAAGTAATGAAACTGTGTACTTTGACTTGAAGCCAAATGTTGAGGTGAAGAGAAAGTACTACAGACAGATATGGTTAAATGAGAGAGAGAGAGAGAGAGAGAGAGAGAGAGAGAGAGAGAGAGAGAGAGAGATGTATATACATTGATTAGTACTTATATAAACGTTTAAGAGTGGGAAATTCTAAAAGAGAGACTTGCATTTTGAAACACAGAAAAGTTAGGAGGCTGAAAAATGGATATAGTAGCATTCAGATACAGTAAAATAGCAAGTAGTAAATTATACAGTAGTTTTTGGTATTTACAGTTAAGGTTTTACCCTGGGTTTGAGCAGGAACATCGGCAGGAGTTATTTAGCTGTTGTTTAAGTTGATTTTTCAAAATGTTTATTTTTTCATTTTGCATTAGCTGTTGACGTATGGCATTCCAAACACTGGAGACATAGCAGGAGTAGGGGAGTTCTCCAGAATTCTAAGATTTGGTGGTGAGTAAAAATCACTTATTTTGAGATCATATTTCCCTGGCTGGGGAATAATATTTTATAGAGTTTTCTGGTGATGAACAGTTTTCTGGTTTGTGTATTAGACTATTGAACATATGTAGTTGTGAGTAGGTAAGCCCGTTTACTGGTAACTTTGTGTCGGTAGATGTGTGGCAAATCTAGGAAATGTGTTAACAGCTGTCTACTTTCATTTTTCGGTGCTTTTAAGATTTGTCGGGGGGCCGTGGCCAAGATGCCAGTCTGATAGCAGCAGAAATCTATAGCTCTGCTTAGATTTTAATATCCTGACAGGAAATATACTTTAATTTTTAGAAAAATCTAACTAAAAGTGTACTAAAAGTTAGATTAACATAGATTATTTATTATTTTCTGAAAATTAATACAAAGTCAAGAATTTTTTAATTATTCCTGTCAAGAAGTTTTCTACTGGAGATCTCAAGATGAGCAACGTGAAGAACCCACACCAGGAGAGTGCAGTGAAGAAAGAACTACATCTTGTAATAACAAACATCCAGGAACTGTCACTAAAAACATGAGCAACGTGAAGAACCCACACCAGGAGAGTGCAGTGAAGAAAGAACTACATCTTACAATAACAAACATCCAAGAACTGTCACTAAAAACATGAGCAACGTGAAGAACCCACACCAGGAGAGTGCAGTGAAGAAAGAACTGCATCTTATAATAACAAACATCCAAGAACTGTCACTAAAAACATGAGCAACGTGAAGAACCCACACCAGGAGAGTGCAGTGAGGAAAGAACTACATCTTATAATAACAAACATCCAAGAACTGTCACTAAAAACATGAGCAACGTGAAGAACCCACACCAGGAGAGTGCAGTGAAGAAAGAACTACATCTTATAATAACAAACATCCAAGAACTGTCACTAAAAACATGAGCAACGTGAAGAACCCACACCAGGAGAGTGCAGTGAGGAAAGAACTACATCTTATAATAACAAACATCCAAGAACTGTCACTAAAAACATGAGCAACGTGAAGAACCCACACCAGGAGAGTGCAGTGAAGAAAGAACTACATCTTATAATAACAAACATCCAAGAACTGTCACTAAAAACATGAGCAACGTGAAGAACCCACACCAGGAGAGTGCAGTGAAGAAAGAACTACATCTTATAATAACAAACATCCAAGGACTGCCACTAAAAACATGAGCAACGTGAAGAGCCCACACCAGGAGAGTGCAGTGAAGAAAGAACTACATCTTATAATAACAAACATCCAAGAACTGTCACTAAAAACATGAGCAACGTGAAGAACCCACACCAGGAGAGTGCAGTGAAGAAAGAACTACATCTTATAATAACAAACATCCAAGAACTGTCACTAAAAACATGAGCAACGTGAAGAACCCACACCAGGAGAGTGCAGTGAAGAAAGAACTACATCTTATAATAACAAACATCCAGGAACTGTCACTAAAACATGAGCAACTCGAAGAACCCACACCCGGAGAGTGCAGTGAAAAAAGAACTACATCTTATAATAACAAACATCCTAGAACTGTCACTAAAAACATGAGCAACGTGAAGAACCCACACCAGGAGAGTGCAGTGAAGAAAGAACTACATCTTATAATAACAAACATCCAAGAACTGTCACCAAAAACATGAGCAACGTGAAGAACCCACACCAGGAGAGTGCAGTGAAGAAAGAACTACATCTTATAATAACAAACATCCAAGAACTGTCACTAAAAACATGAGCAACGTGAAGAACCCACACCAGGAGAGTGCAGTGAAGAAAGAACTACATCTTATAATAACAAACATCCAAGAACTGTCACTAAAAACATGAGCAACGTGAAGAGCCCACACCAGGAGAGTGCAGCGAAGAAAGAACTGTATCTTACAATAACAAACATCCAAGAACTGTCACTAAAAACATGAGCAACGTGAAGAACCCACACCAGGAGAGTGCAGTGAAGAAAGAACTACATCTTATAATAACAAACATCCAAGAACTGTCACTAAAAACATGAGCAACGTGAAGAACCCACACCAGGAGAGTGCAGTGAAGAAAGAACTACATCTTATAATAACAAACATCCAAGAACTGTCACTAAAAACATGAGCAACGTGAAGAACCCACACCAGGAGAGTGCAGTGAAGAAAGAACTACATCTTATAACAACAAACATCCAGGAACTGTCACTAAAAACATGAGCAACGTGAAGAACCCACACCAGGAGAGTGCAGTGAAGAAAGAACTACATCTTATAATAACAAACATCCAAGAACTGTCACTAAAAACATGAGCAACGTGAAGAACCCACACCAGGAGAGTGCAGTGAAGAAAGAACTACATTTTATAATAACAAACATCCAAGAACTGTCACTAAAAACATGAGCAACGTGAAGAACCCACACCAGGAGAGTGCAGTGAAGAAAGAACTACATCTTATAATAACAAACATCCAAGAACTGTCACTAAAAACATGAGCAACGTGAAGAACCCACACCAGGAGAGTGCAGTGAAGAAAGAACTACATCTTATAATAACAAACATCCAAGAACTGTCACTAAAAACATGAGCAACGTGAAGAACCCACACCAGGAGAGTGCAGTGAAGAAAGAACTACATCTTGTAATAACAAACATCCAGGAACTGTCACTAAAAACATGAGCAACGTGAAGAACCCACACCAGGAGAGTGCAGTGAAGAAAGAACTACATCTTGTAATAACAAACATCCAGGAACTGTCACTAAAAACATGAGCAACGTGAAGAACCCACACCAGGAGAGTGCAATGAAGAAAGAACTGCATGTTATAATAACAAACATCCAAGAACTGTCACTAAAAACATGAGCAACGTGAAGAACCCACACCAGGAGAGTGCAATGAAGAAAGAACTGCATGTTATAATAACAAACATCCAAGAACTGTCACTAAAAACATGAGCAACGTGAAGAACCCACACCAGGAGAGTGCAGTGAAGAAATAACTACATCTTATAATAACAAACATCCAAGAACTGTCACTAAAAACATGAGCAACGTGAAGAACCCAGACCAGGAGAGTGCAGTGAAGAAAGAACTACATCTTATAATAACAAACATCCAAGAACTGTCACTAAAAACATGAGCAACGTGAAGAACCCACACCAGGAGAGTGCAGTGAAGAAAGAACTACATCTAATAATAACAAACATCCAAGAACTGTCACTAAAAACATGAGCAACGTGAAGAACCCACACCAGGAGAGTGCAGTGAAGAAAGAACTGCATGTTATAATAACAAACATCCAAGAACTGTCACTAAAAACATGAGCAACGTGAAGAACCCACACCAGGAGAGTGCAGTGAAGAAAGAACTGCATCTTACAATAACAAACATCCTAACTGTCACTAAAAACATGAGCAACGTGAAGAACCCACACCAGGAGAGTGCAGTGAAGAAAGAACTGCATGTTATAATAACAAACATCCAAGAACTGTCACTAAAAACATGAGCAACGTGAAGAACCCACACCAGGAGAGTGCAGTGAAGAAAGAACTGCATCTTACAATAACAAACATCCTAACTGTCACTAAAGCATGAGCAACGTGAAGAACCCACACCAGGAGAGTGCAGTGAAGAAAGAACTACGTCTTATAATAACAAACATCCAAGAACTGTCACTAAAAACATGAGCAACGTGAAGAACCCACACCAGGAGAGTACAGTGAAGAAAGAACTGCATCTTACAATAACAAACATCCAAGAACTGTCACTAAAGCATGAGCAACGTGAAGAACCCACACCAGGAGAGTGCAGTGAAGAAAGAACTACATCTTCTAATAGCAAACATCCAAGAACTATCACTAAAAACATGAGCAACTCGAAGAACCCACACCAGGAGAGTGCAGTGAAGAAAGAACTACGTCTTATAATAACAAACATCCAAGAACTGTCACTAAAGCATGAGCAACGTGAAGAACCCACACCAGGAGAGTGCAGTGAAGAAAGAACTGCATCTTACAATAACAAACATCCTAACTGTCACTAAAGCATGAGCAACGTGAAGAACCCACACCAGGAGAGTGCAGTGAAGAAAGAACTGCATCTTACAATAACAAACATCCTAACTGTCACTAAAGCATGAGCAACGTGAAGAACCCACACCAGGAGAGTGCAGTGAAGAAAGAACTGCATCTTACAATAACAAACATCCAAGAACTGTCACTAAAGCATGAGCAACGTGAAGAACCCACACCAGGAGAGTGCAGTGAAGAAAGAACTACATCTTATAATAACAAACATCCAAGAACTGTCACTAAAAACATGAGCAACGTGAAGAACCCACACCAGGAGAGTGCAGTGAAGAAAGAACTACATCTTGTAATAACAAACATCCAAGAACTGTCACTAAAAACATGAGCAACGTGAAGAACCCACACCAGGAGAGTGCAGTGAAGAAAGAACTACATCTTGTAATAACAAACATCCAAGATCTGTCACTAAAAACATGAGCAACATGAAGAACCCACACCAGGAGAGTGCAGTGAAGAAAGAACTACATCTTATAATAACAAACATCCAAGAACTGTCACTAAAAACATGAGCAACGTGAAGAACCCACACCAGGAGAGTGCAGTGAAGAAAGAACTGTATCTTACAATAACAAACATCCAAGAACTGTCACTAAAGCATGAGCAACGTGAAGAACCCACACCAGGAGAGTGCAGTGAAGAAAGAACTACATCTTATAATAACAAACATCCAAGAACTGTCACTAAAAACATGAGCAACGTGAAGAACCCACACCAGGAGAGTGCAGTGAAGAAAGAACTACATCTTATAATAACAAACATCCAGGAACTGTCACTAAAAACATGAGCAACGTGAAGAACCCACACCAGGAGAGTGCAGTGAAGAAAGAGCTACATCTTCTAATAGCAAACATCCAAGAACTGTCACTAAAAACATGAGCAACGTGAAGAACCCACACCAGGAGAGTGCAGTGAAGAAAGAACTACGTCTTATAATAACAAACATCCAAGAACTGTCACTAAAAACATGAGCAACGTGAAGAACCCACACCAGGAGAGTACAGTGAAGAAAGAACTGCATCTTACAATAACAAACATCCAAGAACTGTCACTAAAAACATGAGCAACGTGAAGAACCCACACCAGGAGAGTGCAGTGAAGAAAGAACTACATCTTCTAATAGCAAACATCCAAGAACTATCACTAAAAACTTGAGCAACTCGAAGAACCCACACCAGGAGAGTGCAGTGAAGAAAGAACTACGTCTTATAATAACAAACATCCAAGAACTGTCACTAAAGCATGAGCAACGTGAAGAACCCACACCAGGAGAGTGCAGTGAAGAAAGAACTGCATCTTACAATAACAAACATCCTAACTGTCACTAAAGCATGAGCAACGTGAAGAACCCACACCAGGAGAGTGCAGTGAAGAAAGAACTGCATCTTACAATAACAAACATCCTAACTGTCACTAAAGCATGAGCAACGTGAAGAACCCACACCAGGAGAGTGCAGTGAAGAAAGAACTGCATCTTACAATAACAAACATCCAAGAACTGTCACTAAAGCATGAGCAACGTGAAGAACCCACACCAGGAGAGTGCAGTGAAGAAAGAACTACATCTTATAATAACAAACATCCAAGAACTGTCACTAAAAACATGAGCAACGTGAAGAACCCACACCAGGAGAGTGCAGTGAAGAAAGAACTACATCTTGTAATAACAAACATCCAAGAACTGTCACTAAAAACATGAGCAACGTGAAGAACCCACACCAGGAGAGTGCAGTGAAGAAAGAACTACATCTTGTAATAACAAACATCCAAGATCTGTCACTAAAAACATGAGCAACATGAAGAACCCACACCAGGAGAGTGCAGTGAAGAAAGAACTACATCTTATAATAACAAACATCCAAGAACTGTCACTAAAAACATGAGCAACGTGAAGAACCCACACCAGGAGAGTGCAGTGAAGAAAGAACTGTATCTTACAATAACAAACATCCAAGAACTGTCACTAAAGCATGAGCAACGTGAAGAACCCACACCAGGAGAGTGCAGTGAAGAAAGAACTACATCTTATAATAACAAACATCCAAGAACTGTCACTAAAAACATGAGCAACGTGAAGAACCCACACCAGGAGAGTGCAGTGAAGAAAGAACTACATCTTGTAATAACAAACATCCAGGAACTGTCACTAAAGCATGAGCAACGTGAAGAACCCACACCAGGAGAGTGCAGTGAAGAAAGAACTACATCTTATAATAACAAACATCCAGGAACTGTCACTAAAAACATGAGCAACGTGAAGAACCCACACCAGGAGAGTGCAGTGAAGAAAGAGCTACATCTTCTAATAGCAAACATCCAAGAACTGTCACTAAAAACATGAGCAACGTGAAGAACCCACACCAGGAGAGTGCAGTGAAGAAAGAACTACATCTTATAATAACAAACATCCAAGAACTGTCACTAAAAACATGAGCAACGTGAAGAACCCACACCAGGAGAGTGCAGTGAAGAAAGAACTACATCTTATAATAACAAACATCCAAGAACTGTCACTAAAAACATGAGCAACGTGAAGAACCCACACCAGGAGAGTGCAGTGAAGAAAGAACTACATCTTACAATAAGAAACATCCAAGAACTGTCACTAAAAACATGAGCAACGTGAAGAACCCACACCAGGAGAGTGCAGTGAAGAAAGAACTACATCTTGTAATAACAAACATCCAGGAACTGTCACTAAAAACATGAGCAACGTGAAGAACCCACACCAGGAGAGTGCAGTGAAGAAAGAACTACATCTTATAATAACAAACATCCAAGAACTGTCACTAAAAACATGAGCAACGTGAAGAACCCACACCAGGAGAGTGCAGTGAAGAAAGAACTGCATCTTACAATAACAAACATCCAAGAACTGTCACTAAAGCATGAGCAACGTGAAGAACCCACACCAGGAGAGTGCAGTGAAGAAAGAACTACATCTTATAATAACAAACATCCAAGAACTGTCACTAAAAACATGAGCAACGTGAAGAACCCACACCAGGAGAGTGCAGTGAAGAAAGACCTACATCTTGTAATAACAAACATCCAGGAACTGTCACTAAAAATGGACACATTTAAAAACAAAATGGATATTATTAAATAAGAATGCAGCAAATAACAGGAACTTCTAAATGGAATAGTTAAAAAACAATCTGAACAGATTCTTGCCTTAGAAGAAACAGTAACTGACCTGGATACTAGAGTGACAGAAAATGAACATCACAATGAATTTCTTCTGAAACAAAACACCAGACTGATTGAGAAACTGGAAGAACTTGAAAGTAGAACAACGAGGAATAACATAAGAATATATGGAATTCCTGAGAAAGAAGAGGGTGCTAACATGATTCAATTCCTCAATAAGTGGTTTTCATCAGCACTAAACATGTCTGAATCCCTCTCTTTTGGAATTGAGAGGGCTCATTGATCCCTGGCAAATCCAGCTTCATCTCTGAGTTAATCTAACCCCAGGTCTATAATAGTAAGATTTCTTTCCTCGCAAGACAAGGACTTAGTGCTGAAATCAGCTTGGACTAATCCCCTTATCAAGGTGGGTGAAAAAGTTATTTGTTTTGACAATGACTACACCTCTACAGTCATATCCAGAAGAAAAGAGTGCGTTCCTCTAATTAAGTCCTTGAAAAAAGCCAATATTAAAGCTCAAATTATTTTCCCTGCAAGAATAAAAATTATCTTGCCAGAAGGAGCGAAGATCTTCGGTTCCCTACAAGGAGCAGCAGAATTTATCCAAAAGAAGAAAATCCTTCAGTCATCGAAGAAATTGAATGGTCATCCCAGAGATTGAAGAGACAGGTGACAAAAATGGATGGTCTATGAAGAAGAAGCAAACAAAACTAAGAAACTAAAGGACAAATGAATAAATTCCTTCTAATTTAAATGCTTTGTTTTATGAATCATAATATATTTTATTCTGGAAACTCTCTATGCAGTAAGGTAATGTGAAACATTTTTATTATTAACTTTCTCTTTTCCTTTCTATATCTACCTCTTCTAATTACATATAGTGCTAAGAATTTAAATAACATTCTCTCGCTCTCTCTTCTTTCTTCCTATTCTTTTTTGTTACCAATGTTCCTTTTCTCTCTTTTCCCCACTATTAGTACTTTACATACTTTTCCCTTTTAAATAACTACAAATGATGTATGTCTTCTAACTCTTCAGTAATAGTATAATTTGACTTATTACCCAAGTGCATTTTTTTCTAGTGGGTCAGTGGTGGGGTAGCAAGGTGTTTCTGATTAGTGTTTCTAACTAGATGTTTTAGACTCTTTGTTTAGTTACATTTAAACATTAATACAGTACATTAATGGTGTTTTATAGATAGCTAAATTTAAGTTTTATATATATATATATATATATATATATATATATATATATATATATATATATAGGGGCTATATTAGAACACCGAAGTTTCAAAAATATCAAAGAAACAGAAAACCAAATTTTTTTCTTGGGAAAGAATTCAGTTGTCTGTTTCTGTTGCTTCGGTATTTTCAGCGCTGTGGTGGAAAGTTACGGGTCGAGTTCAGGTAAGTGTGTGATTGTATGGACATGAGGGTTAGGGCATGTCAGGTGAGTTAGGGTTAGGGCGCGGGACAAGTAAGTGTGCGATTGTGTGGATGTGAGGGTTAGGGCGGGGTTATAGAGTTAGGGTTAGGGCGCATTTGAGTGATGGACCTTAGGGTTAGGGTTTGGGTTAAGGTAAGTGGATAGTTAGTGGTGTATGTATAGTTTAGTGTAGGATTAGGTGTTAAGAGTTTAGGTATATGTGTGTGGATTGCTGTTTGTTTGGTGTGCTTTTGTTGTGTGTATGAGTTTTGGAACAGCAAATTTTTTCCCTAGGAAAAAATTCACTGTTCTGTATGTTCGATGTTTTAAATTTTCGATGACTAGGGTTCGATATTAGAACATTCGAAGTTTTGAAACTTCGGTGTTCTAATATAGACCCTATATATATATATATATATATATATATATATATATATATATATATATATGTATAGATATGGATCTAGGACTATTGCATGAAATCAGTAAAAATACTGTGCTATCTTCTCTCGAAACAACTGAGGAAACACAGTATTATTCAACCACTGGAACGTTTATTGAAGCAAATTAACATGAATATACTAATACAAGTTGCCGTGTGAGTTAAGCGCTTTCACCTACAATACTTAGGCTTCTTCAGAACTCATACAAACAATCAATGCGCCGTTTTAAATAACCTTTTTGGCGCGAATCTAATCTGAAGAAACTTTTGCATTAAAGTGCTATAGTGTAAATAATTAAAGTTGATATTGACAAATGACCAAACACTAATCAGACCAACCAGCTAAACCTCCTCCTAATACACGCTAAGTACATTTTATATATACATTGATATTTGTACCATACATACTTCTTAAGACCTATATTTCTTAAAAATGTTATTTTGTATCCTTATATATAGGTATAATACTGAACTTCTAGATATATAGTATGCTTGATGTATTGAATGTGTAGTATGTATTGAATGAAGTTATTGCAAACAATAATTTAAAAACTAATTTTAAAAACTAATTGTGATATTAAAACTAATTGTAATGTTAACACTAATAATATTAAAACTAAAAATAATAATACAGAATGTATATAATATATTGTAATAAATAAATGTGCATGAAATCACATTTCCATGAAACGTAAACAACCAAACACACTTTCGGTGAAATGGTCATTTGTTAAATAGTACGGATCCCATATATATATATATATATATATATATATATATATATATATATATATATATATATATATATATATACACTAAGCTGATTTTTTTTTTCTCTCTGTCTCTCTCTCTGACCTGGTTAACTGGTGGGTAAATGATTGAAGTGTTATAATATGATTTCTAATTTGAGGCAGTTGTTGTTACTTTTAAATATCTGTTTTTATATGAAAGGGTTAATTTTTTATGATGTTGATGTTTTGGGAGGAAACTGGTGGTCTGCTTTTTGCTTTCTGTAAACTCTAAAACCTTCAAGATCTGAATTTCCCGCCGAAAATGCTTTTTTCTTCACTAGAGACAACTTCTGTTGTGCATGAGCCTATTTAGATACTTTTTAACAAGTTTATGAAGCTGCAGCTTAAGGAAACAACAGTGATGACATCATTTGACCGTTTGAACTTGTTGTACAACCCTTATTAAATGGTTGTACTTAGAATTCTTTTCTCTTCAAATTCTGTTATCCTTCACTAGATACTTTAAATGGTAAATAATTAGCTCTGATAAAAGTGTTTAACTCCTTTGAAAATGCCTATGTTTCCTTATAGATGCATCCATTCTGCAGATTCAGTGACACTGTTAGTAACTAACTGACATCAAGTGAACTAGGAGCTGCATTAGAAAACTCATTATGCATATTAACATTAGACATGTTATATAACTAAACCTTTAGTAACTAAACAGAGGGTTGTGAGGTCCCCCCCCCCTTTTTTTCCTTCTTTCTCTCTCTCTCTTTCCCCTTCCTGATCAAAGACATCAACATAGATATTGTTAATACATATGAGAAATATGTGTATAATTGCAAAATATAATAGTTATGTTGTAATAAGTGTTTTATATATATATATATATATATATATATATATATATATATATATATATATATATGTATATTCAACAGATCCTTACATGAAAAATGTTAGCTAGATGACTGACAAAATGGTTAAATTATCTGATGTTTCTTGAAAAGTCTTGGAAATAATGACAATCTTCTTAGCATTCAGCTTCTAATGTTTATACATACGTTGATCTGATGTGTATTTCTGACATATCTACATATTAGAGGTGCTGTTATCATATATGACATATTCATATAGCTTTAGATATATTGGACACTCTCATTCTAATGTATATTTCATGGATTCAGATTTCTTTAGTTGCTTTTATAATGCTTTTCATTTTTGTTTTTATACTATATTCTAAGCAGAGATGGTTAATTTGTGTCATTTGGTATTGGAGAGGTGGTGGATGGATGGTTTAGTTAAGTTTTTAACTAAACCAGAAATTTTATGTTTCATGTATGTGTTTGTAAATAGTTTTGGGTTTTTGAAAGTAATGCTTAATACATGTTAGGCAACCATGATAAGTAAGTTTTCAGTAGATTTCTCAAGTTAACACAGAAGAAAGATATTTCACTTAGTAATAACATAAACATTATAGTCAATGGCTTATAAATGTTTATCATTAAATATTTATGCTTTGAACAATAATGTCAAAAGAGCTGGTTTGCTTAACTATATCAAAATGCATAATGCCCAGATTATCTTTTTACAGGAAACCCATCTATTAAGAAAAGATCTACAAAAATACTCATTCAATGGCTATACCATTCTGGCTGATTCATGTTTTAAGACTAAGAGAAGGGACCCTCTTATTCTATGGAAAAATACTTATACTATGCTAAGGATTAGAGATACAATTTCAGATAAAGATGGGATTCTAAGCATGGTTATTTTGGAAATCAATAGGATATATTTTACTTTGATTAATACATACTGGATACCAGGCCTGAGTACTAAATATATTGACAAATATCTGGACCTGATTACTTTAAATGCAAAAGGGGAAATTACAGCAACAGGTGATTTTAACTGCCTATTATCAGGCAATGATACTTCTAAAAATGGTAAAATAAAACTAACATCTCAAGCCAAGAAGTTAAATGACATTACAAACCAGATGAACCTTAAAGATATACACGGGCTAAGAGAACATTATTCCTTATTCTATACTCACTATTCATATCGGTTTGGTACACAAACAAACGTTGATAAGGCTTTTGCATCAAACAATATACACTCTAAAATAAGTGACATATCTATAATGACTTGTCCACTTTCAGACCATAATGCTATACACTTTACATTAACTACACATACAGATGATTTAAGATTAATGCAGAGAATTCCTGCTTACATAACTAAGTTAAATGACTTTAGGGAATGGATAATGAAAGAAATAGACATGTTTATGGAAACAAATGATAATGGTGAAGTGACTGATACTATACTACGGGACACCTTTAAAGTGTATATATATATATATGGTAGAATAAAATCTTGGTACCTTAAAAAAGGAGGGAGTAGGACAAAGAACTTTTAGACTTACAAGAAAATATAGACAAGATAAAAATGGACGCAAAACCAAATAAAGTAGCACATGATGAAATTACTAAGTTAAATCAAAAATACTTAGAAGTTCTGAATCATAAGGTAGCCATAAACCTGGAAATTTTGAAATTACAATCTTATGCTGTAAATCCCAAATATCTACATAAAATAGTGGTAAGATCCAAAAAAAAAAAATAAACAATCAAAACCTTATTAATGAGATTAAATATAAAAGTGATGGTTCAGTTAAGAGTGCATCTAACTTAATGGGCATATTAGAAGTGTTCAAAAACTACTATAAAGATATAAATAATAACACACCACTTTTGGAGACAGATAATGTAATAAATACTTTTATTCAAAAAAATATAATTACTAAGGCATCAATGCAACAAAATAACATATTAAATAAACAAATAACACTAACAGAAGTGAAAGAGCAAATAAAAAAAATTAAAAGATAATACAGCTCCAGGACTGGATGGAATAATTCCTGAAATATATAAGATTTTTCCTGAATATATAATTAAGAAGATGATGAGTGCCTTTACTATGGTTAAGTAAAATGTATAACACCCTCATCATTGAAATACTCAATTATCTCCCCATATTAAAACAAGGTAAGGACCCCAAGTCTTGTAATTTATATAGGCCAATTTTGTTACTAAATACTGATTATAAAATTTTCATGACAATATTAGCTAATAGGATAAAGAAAATCTTACCTAATCTAATACATAATGATCAGACAAGGTTCATTCTTCATAGAAAAGTGCAAGATAACATTATTAAATTACTATCATTAATAGACATAGTATGCAAATACAAAAATAAACAACTACCTATTATCAGCCTACATATAGAAAAAGCTTTTGATTCTATTAGTTGGTGTTATCTACAAATAATTCTGATTGGTTTTGAATTCTCCTCAGATTTTGTCAACTTATTAATGAAAATTTATAGTGGGGCACAAGCTTATGTGGAAATCAGATCATGTCTATCCTCACCACTAGAAATCCACAAGGGAACTACACAAGGTTGTCCTTTGTCACCATTATTGTTTGCTCTTTCAATGGAACTTTTTGCTACATATATCAGAAACAAGCAAAATATTAAAAGGCTTTCAAATTAATAAGGACTATTGTCCTAAGATACACTTATTTGCTGATGATATGTTGTTAACATTGGGTGATATTTATGGTTCTTTGCATGATTTTATAAATACCTTAAGCAAGTTTAAAAGAATTTCAGGCCTTAAATTTAATCATAATAAATCCAAAACATTACTAATTAACAAAAAGATCAACAAAAAACCTAAAAGAGAGTAGCCTGTTTAATTGGGAGAATGATGTATTAGAATATTTGGGTGTCAGTATAAAAAGTACATGGAAAGAGTTTGTTAAACTAAACTGCAATAATGTAATAACTACCATTAGTAAACTAATCAAAAGATGGAATAAAATGTTCTTCACAATGGAGGATATGCTCTCTTTAATTAAAATGACAATTTTACCTAAAATTTAGTTTTATATACAGATATACTTACATTTTATGGTTCCCCTTAAAACCTAGGATTGCATATAAATGGCACATTTGAGCTTGGAACAGTAATGAGATAAGCATTCCCTAGCTTAGATCTTTATTCCAAATCAGTTATAGTTAATGTAACATTACATTGGATCACACCTACCTATATATCTGGCTGGAAAACAATACATGAGAGTGATATAACTAATGTCAGAACTATAGAAAATCAGTTTAAGGAACAATATGGAATAAGTAGAGTTCATTGGCTTTTATGTGAATGTTGTTTATTTAATAAGAAGTTTGATCATTTTTCTTATGGCATTAATCAAATATTTAATAACTTTAAAAATATAATTGATTGTAATTACAACATTAAACAATTTCTATTTCTTTATTCCCTATAGCATACTCCCCTGATTGCCTAGATTCTTTCAACATCAATGCGATGCAAAAATTAAAGGACTATAACTTGATATTCTGGCATCATTTTATTGAAAATAAGAGTATTAAACCACTAAACTCTCTTTTATGTAGCTTTGATAATAGTCAAGACAGTTGTTTATTTATACACTCATTATGGCAGTTTATAAGAAAACACAATAAGAGTATCAATCAACCTAGAGACTGAATCTATACCTACTTTGATACAACTTTTTATTCTATGTCTTGAAAAGACAGACAACCAAAAATTAAGTATCTCACCTATTTATAAGATACTAAGAGAAGACACTCTAAAGTTTGACTCAGATTTTTGGAATTACTATGTAAAGATTAATGGAGAGCAAATATCTGATGAATCCAAAAAGTGTTATTGAATTCTACAAATGGTACCTCTTCTTCATTGTATTGGAGATTGTATACATGGAAATTTATGAATAGGAGATTCTATACTCCACATAAAAAAAAGTGAAAGTAAATGGAAATGTGATAAATCAATAGAGGCCAACTGGGTTCACATGTTCATTGAATATAGAAATGTTGTTCAATACTGGAAAGACTTCAGATATTTTGTAAATGCTTTATGGTCTGATAACTGTCATATTTCTAACTCACTAATCATATTCCATGTTCCTATACCTAATGTAATACCTAAATCTCAGATTCATTTACTCTGGTCGGTTCTTGCAATTGCAGAATAGTTATTACTTTGAACTGTAAAAGTAAACAAGATTTGATATTTAAAGATTTTATTAATTTAGCAAAAGTTCTTTGTAAAAAAGAACTGCAAACCATTTGTTATAGAACTCATAACATTACTCATAAAAAAATAGCATGGCAAAAATTGAAAAATCTTTTGAACAAATACTGATAACTTCTCATGGATAAAATGATTGTTTATCATGGATGAATGTAAATATTGTAAATAGTTTTGTTATTGTTTTATTGTATTTGTTGTATGTACATTTACTTATGTTTATAATGAAAACAAAATAAAAATGTTTTTGAAAAAAAAAGATTTGTCAGGATAGGGGAGGCATAAAGAAGGAATGGTAGTAAGTAGGTAGATACAATGTTTTTTCTAGTGCTGTCAGTGAGTTAGTGTTTATTTCTGTATACTAATCCAAGTTTCTGATGTTTTATACATCCTGGAGAATGTGTAGATCAAATTTTAGATGCTCATCTATTGAGACTTTTAGTAGCTTTGATTGTTATACTATTTATCTTTTTGTGTCAGTTTCAGAGAGTATTTTGAAAGATTGTTTTTGGTCTCAGAGTATTTTGGGGGATGAAGAGCATTAGGATTTTTTCAGGATTTAGAAGAAGGTGAGATTTTCTTAACTGTGTTTCAATGGATGAGGATTCCAGAGTAAGGTCATTCAGTTTTGAGAGTGTTGGGGCTGTGCAGATGAGGGTGGAGTCATCTGCATATTGTATTTCAATTCCATGCTTGGAGGCTGCATGGCGTTTATTTATAAAGATACTGAGTAAGAAGGGGATATGTGCTGAACTCTGTTGGACTCCAAAGGAAAGAGGTAGGAAGGGTGAAAAGTCTTGGAGCCATTTTTACACCTTCTGCCTGTTTGTGAGATAGCTATGGAACAGTGAGAGGGCTAAGTGGGACAGGTTGAGGGATGAAAGTTCTGTGAGTAGATTTTGGTGAGAGATAGTGTCGGATGTTTTTGATATTTCATGGAAAACAGGTGATACTAAATGGCCAGAATTTCTCATTTTGTTTGTGGTG
Source organism: Protopterus annectens (assembly GCF_019279795.1). Taxonomy (NCBI): domain Eukaryota; kingdom Metazoa; phylum Chordata; order Ceratodontiformes; family Protopteridae; genus Protopterus; species Protopterus annectens. The sequence goes on from NC_056728.1 coordinate 1,118,873,453, forward strand.
TTTGTGAAACTGAGAAAGGTGGTTGTGGTGCTATGTTTGGGATTAAAATAATGTGAGGTGTTGGAGAGGGGTTATTATTGATTAGATATTTTAAGGGTTGTGACTTGATACATTTTTCCAGGATTATTGATAAAGGTTTTAAGACAGGAAAATTGTCTGTTGCTAAATCGGTTGATTTTAGTTTGTACATACAATTTTCATAGTTGCTGCTGAGCCAGGCAAGAAGCTAAACTTATCAGACTGAGTTTCAGGTTTTTAAGGGATTGCAGGTGGCATGGGGGTTTTCTTTGACTGAATAGAGAACATATATTTGCATAAAATGGGAATCAAATTGGGAAGCAGTGCTGCCTTTGTTGTTGTGTGTGGTGGTTGGGAGTGTGTTGGATTGGTTGGGATAAAAGAGTCACCAGAAGTGCTTTGGATTGCTCTGATATTTGTATTAGGTCAGTTAGTAGCTTGTCTGATTTAATCATTTGCTCAGGAAAGTTATTAAGATGTCTGAAATTTTGATAGTCAAATTTTGTTTTGTTTTGTTTTGTTTTTAATCCAATTTGTCCATGCTTTCTCTCTCAGGGACATGAGCTATTTGCTTTTATTGGTTTACCTTGGGGCCAGGCTTGATTTAATATTTTTTGTATGAAGTGGTGCATTGTGATTAAGTATATTTAGAAATGTGTTGGGATTAGACATTGTTTCATCAGGGTACAGACTTCAGAGATGACTAGTTATAGTGACTTGTCTACAGTGTTGAAAGTTTATTTTTGAAATGTGTGATACTGTGTCTTGTTTGTAGATTACTTGATTTTTTTATTATTTAATTGTCTTAATGGAAATGTAGGGAGATGGTCACTGATTTTATCAAGTAAGCTTCCAAAAGAGCTTATATAGAGTGGGTTGGAGGTTAAGATTCCAGTGAAGTATGGACTGGCTATTTGTACTTTTATTGAAACTTGTAGTTGTATTGATAATTTGGCTGAAGTTACAGAGCTTTATTGAGCACTTAGAGGTGGTTGTTTTGGTGAACAGTCATGTTAAGATCACCAAGTAGTATGATTTCAAAGTACATGTTTTGAGTTGTCCAGCATAGGCTATCTTCACCTGTACTGGTATTATCTCATGGTGGAAATATAGTGCTGCAATCCACATGCTTTTATAATCAATTACTGAGATAAGAATTTCTACATTGTTAAAATCAGAGATATTTTAAGGGTATGGTGTTATGTCTAGAGTATTTTTGTACATTATAGCATTGTGCTTGCTCTTTTATTTATTTTGTCCTTTCAGAGAATATTGTAGCCTGGTGGGGTAACGTCCTCATAATTTATTTCTGGCTTTAGTCAAGTTTTACTAGTAACAACTATGTCTGCATTATAAAAGGCCCTACAAGCATTTCTGTCTTGTACTTTGTCATAGAGGCTTGTAAGATTCATATTTATTAGCAGCAGGTCATTACTGTGGAAGCGAGGAGGAGATAGCTTAGGTGTTGTCATAGTGGGGGTAACTATGGGAATTGTACTTGGGCCTGGGTTGAGTATGATATCTCCATTAACTATCAAAGATGTGACATGCTGATATGATCAGCAATTCAGACAGCATACATGTTTCTTTTGGTTACAAGAACAGATTTCCAAGAGATCATCATTTGAAAATGGTGTACAAAAAATAATACTGTAAAAAAATATTCCAACTGAGCAAAGGAAGGTATACTGACTTACTGACTCAGTGTGGCAAAATTAAATAAAGTGTCAATAGCTTTTTGGCTTAAGATGACCATCAGCTTCAATAAAGCATGGAATAGATAAGTCAAAAATTCTCCAAAGGAGCACAGGACAGAGACAGAACATTACTTAGGCAAACAAATGAAAGAACAGACATCTTACTTGACACTATAAGCCCTGCAGACTGAAGAAGACAGTGTACTGCAAAAATATTCTCCTACAGTTTTACTCCCTTCGGCTATATATAAATTCAAAAAAACAACCGTGCTATGCAAATTGCTGGCATAAATTATTTTTGTTGCTCCACGGTTTTTACTTAAAGTTTGTAAGATAATGATGCTGTTAAACTCCTTGCTAATAGAAGTTTAAAGGAAAGTCTCCATACTGTTAGATGCTATCCATTGTCAGACATGGCAAAATAGTCTTCCAATATATGTTTCACAAGGGCAGTACAACTGATTATTTACTGACTGTGACATAAACATGTTTCTCAAGTGGACCTCATTATGAGGAATGTTCCACATTTTGAGTCTAAAAAAGTCCATGTTCCTCACTGTCCCTCACTGAAAGGATCTAATGTGCATTCATTGTTAAAACTTTTTAAGTCTCCGCTGAAAATGGATATTTATTACCCAGTCAGACTTTCCTGGTAAACAAATGTCAGTAAGTAAATGAATAAATAATATGCATGGTAAATAATACTAAATCATATTAATTCTACAAACTAATATTTTATAAGTATAAGCTAACTCTTTTTAACCATCCTGTAAGTTAGTAAACTGTTTTATTTTATTTGTATTTGTTAACCGGGGTAGAACACTGATCTCCATGTACTTTTTTTAGACTTAACCCAGGACCAATGTCTGGTCAAGTGACTTGCTCAGAGTCACATAGTTAGGCAATGCCGGCTGAGGGAATCAAACCCTGGAGCACTGGACCACATGAAACAGCGCATTAACAACTGCTTAATCCTCTTCACCAATTGCCAAACAATGAGCGGTATTCATAGTCTGGGACTTCACATTTTCATAGCAGTGATCTGTGAAGAGGGGCGCTATGTGGATATAGAAATCCTGAACTTTCAGCATGAGTACATAAATGTGAAAGAGTTTTAAACATGCCCTCTATCACAAAAGGATAACAGGAGACAGCTACTACACTAAGTATGATTTCTAGACATGTATTTATAATGAGTTCCTTTGTATTTTAAGTGTGCAAATATCCCTGAACCTATGCCAGTAAGCAGCAGTTGTCCAAGAGAATATGAAAGCACAAGCAGAGATCAGTTTGTGCTTGTGTACACCTGTACATTTTACTGATGGGGGTTCACTTGGGCGAATGTTTCATTTTGGTGCTCATGCATACTAGGATGTGTTACTGAAGGTGTCGCTTGGGGAAGTGTTCCATTTTGGTGCACCTGGACATACTCCTGAAGGGATCTGTTGGGGATATAATTCATTTTTGTGACAGGGAAGTGGATGTGCATATCTGGTCAGATTGCTGAAGTGATCACTGGGCAAAAATATTTATTTTGTGTCATTTGAGTGTTTGAGCATACTTTAGACAAACTGATGAAGGGGTTGTTGTGAGAAATAATTAATTTGTGTGTCAGGGAAGAACTTGTGCATACTTGTATAAAGTACTGAAGGGATGGCTTGGAGCAAGTTCACAGATTACAGCTCCAGTATCAAAGGTGAAACATCATTTTTAACAATGGATGTCCGTACTGCAGGAATGTCAGACTATGAGTTGCAAAACCACCTCATGAGCATACTACACTTTACAAAATTTTCTCATTTGCATCTTATTATTTTGAAGGTCTTTTGCATTAGTGTAAATAGCCTCTATGAATTTCCCCTTTGCTACTCTCATTTGTAAGCATCACATTTGCACAAGCTTCTATGAATACCATCCAATATTGCTATGTGTTCCATATTATGTAAGCTAGTATTTCACAAATTGGAGATGAACTGTCAAAAGCTAAGGATATAAACTTAAATAAATTAAATATGTTACAGTTACACCTCCTCCAACACTCACTGCTTTTTAAAGTTTCTGTAACCCCCATAAACCTGAAATGATCTAACTAATCCTAAAAAGAGGGAGAGCTTTTCTTCATACCAGTTCATGATCTTGAGCTCTAGCTCTTGCCAAAACAGAACATTTGTTTGCTGACATCCCCATAGCTGTACCAGTAATGTCTGAAACTACATCTCCCAGACAATCTTTATTTTAAGCTAATTTCTTAGTTTTATATGTGATTACCTTCTCTGGAAGGGTAGGAAACCAGACAAAACACACACCTCTTGTCCCCTCCATTCTAATGTATAATACATGAAATGCAAATCTTTTATGGTTACTGAAAAAATTACAAGCGACTTTACAAAAATGTCAAATATACTTAGTACGGTTGTTATATAAATCTATAAATGTTATGCATATTAAATGATTTTGTCATTTTAAAGCTTTATATTGCCTAAGAGAGATGTACTCAGACCAGGACATTCCTGTTAAGTAACTATTTGCCTTTCTCTTTCTCTGAACTTTTTGACTGTCCTATACTGTGTTTAACTAATTTGGTCTGCTGCTCTTTGTAGTAAATGTAACAATTCTGCTCTGCCTACTCTCTCAGTTGTCACTGCCAATGTTTGAAATGAGAGATACATTTAAATGTCTGCAGACTTTCCCAGATATGTACCAGCATCTAGCATCAAGACTGATTAGAGTATTAGACTGAGATGGCATCATCACATTCACAGTGATATTACTCCACTCCGTGGGTCTTTATGATGAAACAACTTGGAGATATCAGGATTATTAAAAGGTCACTTGATGTTCTGTATAGTCTGCAAAAGAAAGAAAGAGTAAATGACAACACTAACTATATATGAAGTTATGTACAAAGGCCAACGCTTAGTGAACAAGAATGACCAAAGCACTCTACCTGAAAACATATGAAGCACCAACACTTTTATATGTTACCAACTTACCAAAAAACTAAAAAATCAAATAAAAAAATATAACATACTATTATGTCAGAACTACTGTGTGCCGTACCGCTAATCTTCTTAGATCAAGAAATCTGGACAAAGCCATAAATAATGGAGAAACAAAGGCCCAAAAATAGGGACAATGTTTAAATATTGCTTTTACAAGCATAGAAAGTTCATAGGTTCATAGATGTGTACTAGGTTAATGGCCCTGGAGCCTATATAAGCCTAGCCCAAGAAGATTCCCTGGCATCATGCCGCCCAAAGTTAGTTCCCAGTCCCCCTGTCAAGCAATTCCACTGAAGTTGATAGAATAACAAGTTTTGCATCAGCATGCATTTTGTGAAGAGAATGTTGTTGTTTGTCTTTCGGCTTTTCCTGATTAGGGGTCGCCACAGTGGAACTCTGGTCCGCTAATGATTGGCAGTAGATTTTCACGAACACCGAGGTGCCAGCTTGACGTTCAACCTTCAAAGACGGCACGCCCATTTACTCATGTCTTTCAAACACCCACTCAACCGTGGGGAGGACATGCAAACTCCACAAAGAAGGCACTCCCCCGCACTCCAGCCGAGAATCGAATGGGAGAACCTCTTTCTGTGAGGCAACAATGCTACCGCTGCACCACCGCGGATTTTCATTTTCTGAAGAGAATGAAGTCTGAAATTCAAATGTCTGTCATTATTTTCTGACTTCAATTCTCAATGTTTTGCCAGCGATTTACCAGAAAACCAAAGTTTTATGAGGACCATACCAAAAGTATGAGGCAAAAAATCTGGACATTCTGCAAAAATCTGTAGTTGACAGGTATGCAGTGTGTGTTGCAAAATTAATAAATAAGTAAACCCAAGGCAGCTATTATTGTAATTCATTCTAACATGAAGAAAACACACTCAAAAAATATATACAGATACCAACCACTGTTTCAGATAAACATTGACTAACACCAATACATTTTCACTCTTAGTTCCTAGAATATATACATCTGAAGTCTGAAATGCCTAACTTTACAGTATTGAACCTTATACTTTTTCAGCAATTGGTTATGCTTTGTTTCTTCTCCTGGAGGTCATACTCTAAATTAATCACTGATGCTCTAGGTGTGGAGGAAGGCAGCTTCCTGCAACATATCCCATTACTCAAAGTAAAATAAGGGAAACAAAATGCAGGGTTTCTGTTTATTTTCCTGATCCTTCTTGGTTTAAGAGAGGATAACTTCCTACGTCACTTACAGTAAAGGATCATATTTGTCAACTTTTATGTGTAAAAGCATAGAACCACTCACCACTCACAAATACTGACATATGCACCACTTGCTGTCTTCATTACATAATGAATTGTTTCCTGTGAATAACTTATGAATTTGCTCTGAATTCCAGTTGGTTCTGAATCACCTGATTTTCAGTCTTTTTTCTAATTTCCAAAACAGCTTTTTTACCTGGTTGTGAAGGGTCATCTCATTGCAGGCCTTAACTCAGTTAAAAAACAAACAATAAATTAGAATGTGGTCAGTCCTCATGGACAAGAAGAATCAAATGACACAGAAAAAAACATATCTTTATTAAGTTAGAGAGGTAAGCAATCTGCTGTTACCCACCAAACGCCATGAGTCCCCATGAAGTATTGCTTTAGGTACTGGTTATCACATGAGTTGTATTGCAATGTTGTAAGCAGTACTGTGCTCTGCTCATGGAAAATGTAACATTTTCTTTAACTTTGGATCCTGGTTCAGGCATGTCTACATGTATTCCTTTCTGTATGTACATACCCTTACAAGGTACTTCTGCGGTGGTGCAGTGATAGCGTTGTTGCCTCACAGCAAGAGGTTCCCCCATTTGATTCTTGGCTTGGCTTGAGAGTGCCTTCTGTGTGGTGTCTGCATGTCCTCCCCGTGGTTGAGTGGGTGTTCGAAAGACATGTGTTGAATGGGTGTGCCTTCTTTGAAGGTTGGGAGTTGGGCTGGCAACTTGACACCATAAAAACCAACTGCCAATCATTAGCAGACCAGAGTTCCACTGTGGCGACCCCTAACTGGGAAAAGCCGAAAGACAAACAACAACAACATGTACATACCCTTACAAAACTAGTAGTGAATTTGTCATTTGTGTGTGACTCAGGAACCCATTCCGTGACACTTTGTTTTATTAGGGCATATCTTGGGGAAAATAATAATTACCACCATGAATAACAACACCACCATAATCATCAGAATTATGGCTACTTTTGTTTTGCGCTTTTTGTTAGGGAATGCTTCTCTTATTGTTGAAATGTATTAGGTAGTTTATACCTGTTAGGTTAAATTAAATGCTGATCCAATAACTGTATATATCTAGCTCACTACTGTGTATTTATGTCATTTGTTCTTGTTTATGTATATACTTCTGTATGTTTGCTGCTGACATTTGGCCTGGGTTGTGACTGAAAATGGCCCATAGTTTAAGTCCAGTTAATTTACCAAGTTAATAAAAATAAATAAATAAATAAAAACTAGTAAAGCAAAATAAGTAACAGTTGTAGAATAAGCAATCTATCTTGTTCATATATACCATGACAGACTAGTACCCCATGTGGAACTTCTTTCCTATCTTGTGCTTACTGGCTGTTAAATTAAGCTGCCTTGGACCCTGAAATGTATAAAATAAGTAAACAGAAACACAGTGAATGAGTCTGTATCAGTTTTGGACCACACTATACCATTTAAGTATCCTCAGACTGCTAGTTTTATCTCAGAGGATGTTGTATAACTATGCCTTCTTCCAGGTATTATTACTGTCCCTGAATACCTTACACAACCTTTCTGTTCTTCCAGAGCTGATTTATTTAGATTTTTTTCTCTATATACTTCCTCCCTATCTAAAATGCCAGCTATCAAATATCCCCCATTTGAACTTGCCTCATTTCTTCCCTAGCTGGAGAAGACCTCCATCCTTCAGAACCAATAAGGCAAGAGATATCTGGAGGGGCCATCACTCTGGTAGACAACAAAGGGTTAGTGCTATCTCTGGCTTCTCAGTATTTGCAGCTTCTTTTTTTAAGATTTATCCTAACCCATCCTTGGGGCAAGGAATGAGCTCTCTGAATCTCTGTGGGGACCCACAATGCCCTCTGCATGCAAATATGAACTCCCATCTATTCACTAATGAGGGCTACCACCACATGGTGGCTTTGTTGGCAGAAATTCTGCCCTAGAATGCCTAATGTGCCTCACCTCACCTCTAAGGGTATATACTCATTTCTCTGCCTCTGCTATCAAGAGTTCGAGCTAATTGAAATTTGGCCAACTGGGCCATTTTCCTTCTATGCCACTAGTACAGATTAGTTCTGAATTTGAATAATTCAGATCATACCTCTCAACCATACCAAATTCCTTGTTAAATGCAAGTGTTGAGGGAAAAATATTGGGGTGCCATGATTTCCCACGTGGCCCCTTTAATTTTTAAATTTCCTGGCATTTTTAAGTTTTTTTTTTGTCATTACCTGCAGGGAGCAATGACATCAGCTTCATGAAGGACAGACAGACCTTAAGGCAAAAGAAAAGACTATGGTGGCTGTTTTACTTAATTTAATTCCTTCCTACCTGGTACCGGTGTTGCTGCTGCTGTATTTTACATTGGTAACTAGTTCCAGTATGTGATGGATATGTATTCCTGCATGGTGCTGTATTTGATAAGTTTGCATTTATTGCTCACTCGCAAGTCCAGTATGTTTTGCTTAATTTAATTCCATTACCTGGTATGTGCTGCTGTATTTTGCATTAGTAATGTGCTGTTTGATTTACTACGGCGGCATTTGACAAGTTTGCAATTTAATTTATTGTTCGCTTGCAAGTCCAGTATGTTGCACTTTACATTGGCAGCTAGTGGCTGTTTCAAGTTTGCATTTATCTCTTGTAAGTTGATTTACTACTATGGCAGCTGTTTTGCTTTAATTTCTGCTTGGTGCCAAGTTTAATTGCTCAGAAGTTTGCATTTATTGCTCACTCGCAAGTGCGGTATTAATTTACTAGTATGTCAGCTTTAGTAATGTGCAATTTGATTGGATTTATTGCTCACTCGCAAGTCTAGTATGTTATGTTTCAATTTAATTCCTGCCTGATATGTACTGCTGTATTTTACATTGGCAGCAGTTTAAAGTTTGCATTTAATGCAGTTTCAGGTTTGCATTTACCACTCGTAAGGCTGTTTTGCTTTAATTTTAATTGCTGCCTGATATGTGCAGCAGTTTCAAGTTTGCATTTTATCGCTCGTAAGTTTTGCTTTAATTGAATGCATTTATAAGGCTGGCTGTTTTGCTTTAATTGAAAGGTGTGTGTGTGTGTGTGTGTGTGTGTGTGTGTGTGTGTGTGTGTGTGTGTGTGTGTGTGTGTGTGTGTGAGTGTGTGTGTGTGTGTATGTGTGAAAGAAATGCCCCAGTTATGTATAACTGGTAGGTAGACTCAAACCCTGTACCTTAGGTACAGGTAGCAAGAATTCTCTACCCAAACCACCACTTTCAAATCTGGAATGTTTGGCTCATACTTTCGGTCAGTTCCTCTTAAAATTTGTATTTTTCTGGCAAAGCAGTGAGAACTGAATTGACTAAATAAAGATAGCCATCTAAGTTTCAGTCTTCCTAACTTTCAGGAAATGCATGGTAACACAAAACATTTTATTCTAGCAACTTTCTAAAATTATACAAGCAATGTTGAAAATGTGTCCCTGGTTTTGGGCCTTTGTCCCCTCCCCCAATAAATTTTGGCTTTTTCCAGAGTTCTTGTGCTGCATAGTTCTTCAGAGCGAGATAAGTTTAGTGCTGCTTACACCAGGCCTGTTTGTGTTAGTAGCACAATAGGTAGAATACTTGCTTTTAATGTAGAAGGCTATGGGTTTTTACTCCCACAGTATGTAGATGGATTGCTGATACTGTGTTGTACTTTTAAAGTGGATGTATGTTGCAGTCCTACTAATGCCCTCCTTGGCAGAGATACCTAATAGCTATGAACCTGTTATCAGTTTGCCATCCATTCCCTACTGCAATATTACTAGCAAATTATCATTTTTATGTAACATAGGCAGTTTATTCCTCAAGGGACATACGCACTTTATTAGAAGATGAAACGATGAAATATAAAGTTGTTTGCTAGCAGCGACCTCTTCATTAGTTACAGATCGCTTTAATGTGGAATTATTTAGATGACTATTACTTCTGCAGAGATTAGATTGTGCATATTTACTGATACTGGTGGATTGTAGAAGTTTGAGTGACTTTTATGATGGAAATGTTCTGAATTGGACAGTTTTATCATCACTGGTTCATACATTTTGTTTCATTGCTTATTGGATAAATGTTCAAAACAATAAATTTAACATGCGCTCTAACATGTGTGCTGTATTATACAAGGAATATAATTTAATACAATCAGGAAGATGTATCTAAGTACACATGTATGTTTCATGTGCAAGGGGCCTATGATTTGAAAACAGCCCAAAGGTAATCTTAACCACCATTGGCCAGATGCATTTTCTTTGAATGAGGGTTTCAGTTCTGTTTCAATGAAGGCGAGTTTCAAGGAAATAGAAGTTTTAATGCTAAGTCTGTTTTCATTGTGAGACTGTATTGCTTTATTTAGTAGATGTCTATTACTGTTTGTGCTATAAAATGCTAAAAGTTTTAAATGAAATCCAAATAATCATTGTAGAAGTAAAGCAGTGCACACATTACAGTGTTTATGGTAAATGAGGAAAAATAGCCAAGTAATGGGACATTAGAATGGCTACAGGGGGAGGGCTGTGTATGGGGGGTCCATTGAACCCTGATTATGTTAGGAGGGATGGACGGCAAACTCAAAGACAGCCCTGGGCAGCACAAACTCTAGCTATGCCACTGATCAGTAGGTCATGGATAATGGCTTTTGGAGGTCCTAGCAAATTATAATATTCTTTAGCTAAGATTATAATATTGCCTATCATTAAATGCCCTACCTTTTACCACAAAACCCACATACTGCATGTCACCAAAAACAAAATCCTAAGGTTCATCATATTCTCCCTTCCCAGTGAACATCATTGCTACACATTTCAAAAAAAATAGTTACCATTCACTACATGGTCTAGGCTCATTTTTGATTGTCTGTGCTTTAGTTTGTGTTTGAAAGTTGGTATCCCACAATTCCACTGGAGTGGGTGCAGTTACATAATAATGTATGTAAATTTTATGTTAATCAGCATACAGATTTGTACCTATTTTTCATGGGCCTTTGTCCAGATTTTTGATGTTTCCAGATTGAGAGGTATGATTCAGATGTATGCCCATATTGACAAATTAAGAATTCTTCCTGTGATGTTCTTTACACATATATAATTTCAAATGTGTATGCAGAAGTCGAGAATTTTATACATGCCTAATGTCTACCACAGCTAGGTGTAATCTTTAAAATCTACATATTTTCCTTTTCTGTGAAGACCAAGCAATATTCCAGAAGCTCATGTGTATGTTTATTGCTGTTCAAGAGTTTTGTAAATCAAATAATTTTATCTGACTCTGCTTTTTACTTATAACTAGTCATATTCCCAGATATTTCTTATAGGAACTCCATTAAGTCATTCAAGACACTGTATTGTCTGGCAAGGTGGCTCTGAATGTTAACATTATGAACTTCAGACTTACTTAATCCTGTAGCCTAATGTCTGAGTCCTGCAGTCTCAACTTCCATACTATGTGATTACAGAATAAGCAAGTCATTTAGCTAGAACAAAACTGACAGGTTAATCCTAGAAAGATGAAATTGTGCCTAGTTGATATTTCCAGCTTAATGGGAGCCAGATAATTTTCCAGACCTCAAGTTATAGAGTTTTACATCCCTGAACCAAACTTAATAAAGTTGGTCTTTTCAGATTATGGTATCTTCATTAACTACACAAGAGCTGAAGAAACTTTCACTGACTGTAGTAAAACTACATTTTCCAGCGTGAAAACTGATGATAATAAAGTGTGTGTGTGTTTGTGTGTGTGTGTGTGTGTGTGTGTGTGTGTGTGTGTGTGTGTGTGCATGTGTGTGTGTGTGTGTGTTTATGCGTCTTGTAAGACCCCCCCCCTTTCCAAACACATATATATATATACATACACAAGGTCTACTACAAGTGCTCACACCTAAGCTGCTCATGACACATTTGCTTGCTGCCACTTGATCTATTCAGCAAGTGCTCTAACTCCCACTAGCTCAATCCCATGTAACTACCTAACCCTCCCACCACCCAACCCTACTATACTATATAACTTGAGTTTGAGTGTAAGTGGCTGGCTGTGTGAGTTACAAGATACCCAAGTTCCTGTCCGAGAGACAGTGCTCTTCGAGTGCCCAGGATTCGGGCACATGTAGTAGATCCACATACACATCTAGTCTGTCTTAATGTGCGTCTCCTCTTTACTGAAATGAACTTTAGTGCAGAAGTAAAAGCACACTAACAGAAAATAAACAGACTCCTTAAAAAAGAGAGCGAGAGAGAGCAGATCTCTACAGGCATATTAACAAACAGGGTAGCATAATGTAACATGGTTACTGTTATTTTCTCTCTCTGTTTTTTTTTAAATATTTGCCCTGGGTAGAGTCTGAAAATAGTCCCAGGTAGACTAGTGCTGTACTATGGTTAACAAAATTTAGATAAAATAAATAAAACAACAAAGGATTAGTAATCGGTTTGCTGCTTTAGTTACCATTTGATTTTCAGCAGGTATATCACAAAACATTTAAAATAAAGAACTATATTTTGTGATAACATAAATAAAAAAGAGAAAATGAGAAAGCTGTTATATCATTTACCTCAGCTGACACATTGTGTCATTTACCTCAGCTGACTCCTGTTTATAGGGATTATTAAAATTATTGTACACACCTTAATACAATTAAAACGAAAGAGCATGTTTCTAGTTAGTCTTTAAAAGTCAGTGAAGACTATGTAACATTTGGCTATGTCCTATCCACTTACCACACCCAGGTACTGATTAACTAAAACATTTTCATAACCCCAGAGAATATAGATAAGAATATTTAAATGCTGTCTTTGGCTGACTTTAATAAATCATGGATATGGATTACTACTTATCAGAGGCCCATAGACAGCTCCAGAATGGGATACACTACATGCCAATGCCTCTTGACCCAACTAAACGATTCAAAAAGAAGATTGATTCCTTTTTGAAGTTGGCAGCTGAGGAAGGTATTATTAGTACATCAGTTCTTAAACATCTTACAGTTGAGGATCCCCAGAAACAAACATTATATCTGTCACCTAAAATTCATAAAAATTTGCAAAAACCACCTGGAAGGCCAGTAGTTTCTGGTATGGGGTTGCTTACGGAACCTTTATCAGGATTCCTCACTAAATATCTACAGCACCTTCTGACTATGGTCAGATCCAGGATTAAGGACACGACAGAATTTCTGAGGATCTTAAGTGACACTCAGTTAGAACCAGATTGGATAATGTGTACATTGGATGTCTCGGCATTATATACTAATATTCCACACTGGGCTGGGCTGGAGGCTTTAGAATATTGGCTTAACAAAGCAGACATTTATCCACCAGGTTTTAACACTTTACTTATTTGTATGGCAGAGCATGTTCTAACTAAGAATGTGTTCTATTTCCAACAAGAATGTTACTGGCAGGTCCGTGGCACAGCTATGGGAGCATCCTTTGCCTCCATATACGGGGATCTATTTATAGGATATTTTGAGGAATTCCTTATATATGATACATCACACAATATTTTCCAGGGGAGATGGATATTTGGTGGCGGTACCTGGATAACTGTTGGATGGTCTGGCGGGCGGACACAGAATATCTTTTGGAATTTGTCCAATACCTCAATGAAAATAAGTGGGGTATTGAATTTACTCTCAATATGCATTATCAAGAAATTCACCTTCTTAATGTCAAAATCTGTAGAAACCATGACCACACTCTGTCGACCCAGGTCTTTCGCAAATATCCAAAGTGTAACAGCCTTTTACAGGCAACTAGTTTACACCCTGATCATATTATAAGGAACATTCCAAATTCACAATTTCTACGTAACAAAAGAATCTGCTCTTCCAATGTTGATTATGGACATCATAAGACTGATATAATACATAGATTTAGAGCTAGGGGCTATAAACCAGGAACTATCCTTTCAGCCAGCAGTTGGGCTAGTGCACAAGCCAGGTCAGAATTACTGCAATACAAAGGAAAAAAGTCTACCTCAGTGGATAGTATCCGATTTGCTACTACCTAAGGCAGGAACCTTAATGACATCAGAAATGTTATTAATAAAAATTGGAATATTCTTCTGGCTAATCAGGAACTATCTAGTCTCCTTGCGGATAGATGTAAGTTTTATTATCACAGGGGACGTACACTGGGGTCTCTCTTTAATCACTATAAATCAAAGGGTGGTAATCACTCTTTGGAACAATTGACTATTACAGGGGACTTGTTGGTTGGGTCATTTTCTTGTGGACATTGCTCCTTTTGTAGATATATGCTTAAGTCTAAGGAGGTCTCTAGTAAAAATACCCAAATGGTACACAAGATCAAGCATTTTGCAAATTGTGGAACAGACTGGGTGGTCTATTTGGCCACATGTTCCTGTTCATCTTTTTATGTTGGACAAACATCTAGACCTTTTAGAAAAAGAATGTCTGAACACCTAGGTGACATTCGCAACAAACGAATGACGAATGTTCTCTACAAACATGTATGTGATCATAAATCAGCAATATTCCATTTTTGTATTATTGATAAGATAGTAGGTGATAGAGTGAACAAGTTAGGATGGCACAATATTTTCAATGACAAAGAAAGGATGTGGATCATTAGGCTAGGAGCTCTTTTTTCTCCTGGTTTAAATGACCATTTATAATTAATATACAAAAGATTAAATAATTATATATGAGAATGTTCATTCATATACCAATAGAAGTATTTCCAGTTTTTATTATTACTGGCTTCTTGATACTACTGTCTCTTTAACTACTTAATTGGGACATTGTGCTGGATGTATATAAAGAATGACATATGATGATAATGGTATTTACTGATGAAGGCAAGACTGCCGAAACCGGTTTGAATTTGCAATAAACTCAGGTATCACTCTTGGTGCTGGCCTCTTTTTTGGATTTTGACTTTACTAAAGCCAATATTTTCTGGTACTCTCCACTGTTAGATTGCTCTTCTTTTTGTGGATTTAAATTATGACCGCTGGACTCTTGAGGAATAATTTAGGGTAATGAAAGTGCCAGTTTGCAAACTGAATTTGAATATATGTTGTGCCTGAGTGCCAATTAAATGACAAAGTTCTGTCACTTCACATGGTGTATAACTGAAGTGTCAACAAAGGAGTAGGTAGTTACTAGTACATGTACCTTTATCACCGTATTTTTAATAGAACAGACATCATAATACGTACCTCATATGCTGGGAACCATTTAACCAATGAAGCTACTTTGTTTTATAATCATCTGCAGGAATATCATCTAGAATTTTTTCCTTATACAACACCATAATGATATACCATACTTTACTCAGTCTCTCCAAAGTAGTTTACAAGAGTCGATCTTTTCTATGCAAATAATATATTATATTTAAATTTCACCATAACTGACCTCTTCTTTACTACTTACTTGTAGGTCACAATATGTAATATTTAAATAGGTTATAATTCATTGTTCGTTTATAATTTTCACCAGCATTAACTTTAGGTCAGGAGTGCAAGCACTCAGTTCAGCAGCGCTGACTAAAGCTATTACATCATTAATGGGAGACAAAACTTTAACAATGCATTTGCATTGTCTCATAAGGATAGGTATTACTGTCATTCCTAAAAAATTCCCTTCCCTTTTTCTCCAGCATACATTCATTGATAATGTGGTAGTTCAGGTTCCATTAATCACTGCTGGTGATCCAATCTTTGCTTTTCCCTGACAGCATGCCCACTTACTGAAATGCATGTTTTTTGTTTTTGCATGCCGTCCAGTTTTGTCAGCCTCATGATGCACAGATGTATCAGTAATGGTACTTTTTTCAATCCCTCTCTCTGAAACTTACTTTCTAGTATTAGGTGTGTGTGTGTGTGTGTGTGTGTGTGTGTGTGTGTGTGTGTGTGTGTGTGTGTGTGTGTGTGTGTGTGTGTGTGTGTGTGTGTGTGTAGGTACATGTGTATGTGTAGTGTTGATGCCTATACTTGGAACACCTTCGAAGTGGTTTGTGCTGTGGATGGAACAATGAAAAGCTGGGTACTACTATGAAAACATTTGCTAGGATTCTCTGTGGACAGAAAGCATGTGCTACAGGAAAGATTCCCTCTCTTAGCAGCAGCACTACCGCCATTGATCCAACTCACAAGGCACTCCATCCATCTATCAAAGCAAAATGAGTATAGTTTCATAATACATTAAGTGTTGTGTGGTTTGTAAGTTTTTGTTCTGGCTCTTGAAATCTCTAAGAATCTCACATCATTACATTATCACTGCTTTATGAAAAACGAATTTGCACATTTTCTCATTTCCTTATTTCATAGTTTGTCAGTAGTGATTCTTTTGTAGTGTAATTATGATTTCAAGTTCCTAGATAGGAAAAGGGAAGCACCTGAAGCAGTGCACAGCTACACAGGTCTGTCTGAATTTGAGCATTAAGTGAAAGCAGCCATGCAGTGTATACAGTACATGGAATGAGTAAGCCTGTCCCAGTGCTACACCAGCTATATGACACAATGATGTGACAGCCTCATCAAACAGATGCTGCTGTAAGCAAATGTCCTTAGAATTCTGAGTCCTTGCAAAAGCCAGCGGCTATTAATAACACCAAAGTCCTGCATCATCATCATCATCATCATCGTCGTCATCATCATCATCGTCGTCATCATCATCATCATCATCATCATTTTCACCTCATTCAGTGTAATTAACACTACACTATGCCAGCATACCATTCACTTGCCGTGGTTCATTATGAATTTTAGTAAAGTGTGTGACTTTGTAGCATGGCGTAGTAATTTTGACGAATGACTGCTGTACCACATGTTCCCTTTTTCCTTATTTGAGTCACTGTTCGCCCTTAGGCTAATAGCCATCCACCCCATCTGCTCTCTATGAGTACTCCTATAGCTCCTTTCTGGGCAATTCTGGATGCATCTCTTAACTTGCTGGTCTCTGACTGCTCAAAAAGTCAGCCTTTTGCCACAAGTCATAAAGCAAGGAAGAGAGAACCCTACAGAGAACAGCAGAAAGGGCATGGAGAGACATCATGTAGTGGTAGACAGTCACATTGTTCAAAAGGGCAATTGACATACAGTGATGTTAGCACATCTGGTGTACACATCTTACCAGCAAGCACTGAACATTGTGGCATTTCCTCTTAGGATAGAGTTAACTGCTGAGTCTCCTTGTCTCCTCCTAAAATCACACACGTGTCAGACCCTGCCAACCCTCCCCTCTGGACAGGAGATTTGTCCGCCAGACACTTTGTTCTAGCCCATTCCTGGCCAACCCTTCCATCAACCCACATCCATTCCTGAATTCAGGTACCTGGTGACACAGACAGGTGTCTTATCTCTTCATCACTGCATAAACTCAGCTCCATAACATACTTTGTGAACAGGCAAGTACTTATGTAACTAAATATTATAGTTTCATATGTTGTTAGGTTACTTACTATGCTATTCATCTGTGAAGATCTTAAGAAGCCTAGCCTTAGATTCCCATAGTATGCTTTAGCACTTATATTTTGTGTACAAATAACTCAGATTTAGACAGAGCAAGGAAATGTTGGGACATTTATTTGTTGCACTGATCAGTCAGGGTTGTGGATGCTAAATTAGGGTGAATTTGCAGTTTTCCATCCATTTGTCCAAAATCCACTGACCGCCTCAAAAAACTCCAGCTTTACTCCGTAGCATATCGCCTACTCTGAGGTGATCTCTGCCTAACATATAAAGCTATGTCAAACCCAGAGCTGTTGGACATGCTACACCTAAAGAAATCCCAATCCCTCCGAGCTACACACTCTAGGGACCTAAACCTTTTCACCACAATAAACAGGACATGCTGGAGAGATAGATTCATGTCCCAGAGACTTCCTATACTCTGGAACAAGCTACCCATCTATGTCAAGCAAAGTTCTTCATTAACACTCTTCAAGAAAAATCTTGATGAGTGGATGGGAAATAGGAAATACACCCTGGGGATCACTTCTGTATCTCTGCTGGACAGTGGCACAGGAAAATAACTTTCTTGGATGGCATAAGCTATGGAACCTTGCTGGCTAGGCTTATGTGGGCCCTTAGGCCGATAGCCTAGTATCTACCTATGAACCTACGGGAGGACATGACTCTGTATGGAGTAAATGTTGATCCAAGAGTAGTAAACATTATTTCATATTACAGCCTTGTGGGTTAGCATCTATGTATCTCAGTAGTAATTTGGCTAAAGGATAGCCACAATGGAATTTATTGCTGCCTGTAAGGCAGTCATTCCTTACCTGCAGTGATATGTATTGTCTCATACATGCAACATCTGACTCCTTGTGTAGGAAGAACATTGAGTACAGAAAGGGCATCTGATCTTTCCATCCTGTTATGTGATAGTTATTATTTAGGAAACAAAATATATCAACAATAAATATTTAAGGAACTGCAGCAAAGAAACAGCTATTCCTTATTCAAAGTGTCCTCTCAGTGCATAGAACAGGGAAGACAATGGTATAAAATAACGGATTCTTGTTCTCTAGACATATTACTTTATGCTTTAGCACTTCTGTACTGTAAACCTGTTTTTTTTAAAGTCAAGTACCTGGAGGAGTGTTAAATGATGCCTCTGTAACATGGATCATGGAGATAAATCAACATGTAAAGTACCACTCTGCAGAAGTATACAGACAGACTGCATGACAAACACAGAATGTATCCAGTCATTTACTAGGTACAAGGCTACAATGAAGAGGAAGGATGCCAAGGAAATGCAAATGGAAGTGTTCTGATGCAGCTGCATTGGAAAACCCAGTCATATGACATGTCCGAGAAAGCACAGTCAGGGCTCCCAATATATGTAATCTCCTCAGAGGGATTCAGAACAGTAATTCAGTCCCTGCATTAGATTTTAATGACTGGTACTACAGTTTATATGCCTTTTCCTAACGTCACATTGCATTGTATACTGACAATCTGCCTTTTATCAATACATCATAGTATATGCTGGGTTCTACATAGTTGGAGTCTCATGACTGTCATCTGCTGAGACAGTCCATTTCTCGCTTGAATCTTCCAAAATCTCTGAAACACCATTTACTGTAATGATACATTCAGTTTAGCAATGTTTACAATTCTTGGACTTAATGCTATCGACTGTACATATTCACACTGATACTTTCATGCATTCTGCTACCTACATGGGGTATACTCAAATACTGTTTGTGCATAGTCATAATGTTAAAGCAAAAGCACTTGAATGTCTTGTACTTGTAAATATTCTAAGTAGACATATCCCATTGATGCAAATATTACTATAATTACCATTGTCTCAAATGTACATTTTATAAACTGTTGTTGACTTTTACTAAAACTGCAATAAGCTATTCTGTTTTTTTCTGCCTTGTGACCCAGTTTATGATTAAAAAGAGTCCTTCGACCAGTCTACCCTGGGAATCATATTGACTGGCCAAAGGAAATCTCAGTGACTATCAATATTGTGAAACTAAAATTAAGTATTTTGCTGGGACAAGCTCCCCTGCACTATCCATATAAGAAGATATATCCACTCCCCAAAAACATATATATGCCAACTCTACAGTTGCACAACAGTGGAGAAAGTGCAAACTCCACTAGTGCTAAAAGTGGTTTGCAGCAAAATTACTTTGCTGTATCGTCATTCCAACTGTATGGCTTCCCTCATCCAGCAGGTCATTAAATAAAATAAAATAAAATAATTATACTTTCCATGGCATAGTTAAAGAAGGTGTAAACAATGCAGGTAGTGCAAGTTCTGCACATTATTTCTTATTCATGCATTCTTTTACTACCAGTTTAAAATATTTGAATATTTATCCAGGCATATATCTTTTACCAGTATTTTCAGTCTTATCAGATATCCCATACCCAATCTTCAGAGGATTACAAGGTAATAGCTATATAAAACTGCCCTCGAGCCTCTCAGAAGACTGTTCATCTTATTGGACATTCTCAAATCCAGCATTGTACAATATTACCTGGCTATGAGGTGCAACACCTTCCTGTACAATTCTTCTGCTGGTGGCCCTGCTACCAGTACAAAGTGATGGAAATCAGAGGCACAGCTGAGTGGGTCAAAGGGGGCAACCTCCATGGGTGCAAGATGTTTAGGAATACATTTGGAAGATGATGAAGATCAGTCATTAGTGTACTATCAGCATTCAGAAGTAATTCAGATAATGCATTTGTCATTAAAGTGTTTTAGCCCTTCTTGTTCTAAGACATAGTAAGCCACTTTTTTTGGTCCTCGAATACGACAGGACCTCTTTTTTTTTTTTTGTTCCTCAACTGTTATGCTAAGGGGGGTACCAGAAGGGGGGATAGACAGAAGAGGACAGAATAGGCAGGTACAGCTGTGATGGAGATAATGGTAGTGAAGAGGAGGACTGAGGGGTGAGAAACAGGAAGACCTTCTCTACCTGCTGATCTTTATACCAGTACTAATGGGGATTCACAGTCTCATAAAAGGGAAAATACCACTAGGCCATTATCACATTATCACAGTACATTGCCTCCTCTTTTATATATATATATATATTTGTTTGTTTATTTGCTTGGCTGTGTTTGTTAATCGATGTACAGCACAGGCGTCTACGGCCCTTTTTCAGATTCACGCTGAGAGCACTGTTTAGTGAGCTGCTCATTGTGTAACGGTAGGCGAATAAATGTCATGAGCTCTGTTGTCAGTGCTCTGACCATATTGCATATCATGAAAACCTTGGCCTTCTGACAAATTATACCATGTTGGGAATTTGCAGCCACATCAATAACGTGATAACACAGATGTTTATATTTGGGGTTTTGTATAGAGTTGGAAATATGATGCTTATTTATATCTCAGGATCTTGGATTTTCTAAACTGCCACCCTCTTCAATCTTTTTAATTTAATAGCGATACTCTGTGCAAAGAATTCACATACTGTGTCTTTCAAGCCTTCTGTTCCTTTGCTGCCTAGTGAGAATATATGCCAGTGGACACCAATCCCCCTGCCTCACCTGCTGGATGCCTGCTGGTAATATGTCTAACTCTGTACTATCCCAAAGCATTCCATCACTCTTATCCAGAAATATCAGCATCTCTTGTCCCCCAGTGGTTCTGCACCTTCATATGAGACTGTGCTACAACTGTGAACTTCTCCAGTTTAACATCCTTTACCGTTAGCTGCTGTTGTACTCCTCTTTTGTTGCTGAAGAACTACGACTAATTACTACTAGTGCATTTGGAGCAAATTTAGGACCTGAGCTGCCTGTAGCTTTCTCTTTTTTCCACTGCTGTTCTCTTGACTGACCCTTATTACTGTGGCAGCTGGATGCCTCACTATACTGGTGACACTGATCACACTGGTGTTACTGGTGACACTGGTGATGAGGGTTGTGCACATTTATATGCCAGTTTCCGTGAAGACATTGCATGTGTATAATATCTGCTGATACAAACCTAATGAAACAGTTCAATACCAATGTGATCTTTTAGTATATATTTGAGCACTATGCAGCTACTATAGTTATGATTATTATGACAGGTAGTTCCACTCAAATATGCACCAATTATGTTTCACCAGTGTTTGTGGAGTTATACTGCATTAGAATGTCCTAAACTTGTTTAAACTGTATGTTAACACAGAATTTCAGGGATGATGAGAAACCCCTGCTTGCTGCAGTTCAAGACCCCAGAAAGTCTGATTTCTGCAGGCATGATCAAAGTGAAGGCATGTACTTTTTCCAGAGGGCAAAAAGCTCCACTGAACACACCTCTATTCTCTGACTCTGCAGCTAGCCCTTCTTGTAAGTCTATGCCTGGTTATCTGCCTGCTTCATTACCCTGACATATCTTCTACTTCCTCTTTTTCATTTCTTCTGTGTTTAATTTTTTTATGATTTCCCATCTTATTTTCCCCTTTTCCATCTCTCATGATAGTTGCATACTTCACCCCTTCAACTACAAATACTATTTCTGTGTTTTCTGAGGTAGCATCCCCCAGCTTTGTTACAGAGTTTTTTTAATTTTTTACAAACAAATTAATGATATAAGAAACAGCTTTAAAACTTATTATCGACAAGTCTTTTGAACTATTGTCTTTTACAGTTTCCAGAGCTCTTAAGTTGCTAAGTTTAGTATCGGAATGGAGTAACTTAAGTCACCATATAAATGCCTATTAGCTTTGTATAATATGTGCTCAAAGTTTGAACTGAGTGATACCTACCACACAGATTATGCTGGAATGTGTTTTTAACTAAACAGATTTTCTATCAAACAAACAAGCAGCTGTAATTTAATTTTCTTTTTAACATCCCTGGCACAATGCCATTAAACAAATGATCTGTTGCCCCTTCAGATTTGCTTCTTTTCAGAAGAATTGCTTGAACAATGAAAGTATTCGAATTTTGACGATTTTTAGACTGGTACTTTGGTATACCAGTGAACTACTTCACAGTTAAGGTTACCTTTGAAATGTAAACATTTTTGCCGCATCTTACTTTACACCAAGCACCATGGCAGTCTTTAGTTTTGCAAACAGCAATACTTAGAATTATATATAAGCTCTACCGGATGCCTATTCTATTTAAAAAATATTGATGCCATGCTCTAAGAAACAAACTTGTTTCCTCTATGTGCCATATTCTTATATATTCAGTTGGGTTAGAGCTAGGGTTATACCTCATGATCTAGGAGAAGATTTCTGCTTAAACTAGGGCTGTTTCAGTGTACAGCTTTTATAGGTGCTACACAGCATGTGTTTGTTTGAATAGCAAGCAAGAATTCTGATACTCTTACATATGTAACACAAATGTTCAGTTCTGATACTCATACATATGTAACACAAATGTTCAATTCTAGGGTGTTCTTTTTATAGGCAGATTTATAAAGCATTGAAAAATAGGACAAATTACATAATTTCTAACTCAAGCTGGAACTATTTCCTCATGAATCATTAAAGCTACATCTTATGATAATCTAAAGCAAGGTCCATAACAGTTCAATTAAAATTCTGAAAACGTTGTGAAACATTTTATAAAAAATGTGCCACTTTTGTAAATATTAGCATGTATCTTTCATCTTTGCACAAAATATGATCTCAGGCACATATTTTCACCCATTTAGTGGTCTGCATTATTAACTTTGCATCTGTCATTGTTTATTTATTTAATGTTTTCCTTTTATAATGTAACCACATTAGTAATTCCTACATGACTATTCGTTCTCAGTGCTGATCTTTATCATTCCCAGTCTGACAAACTTCGACATGATATTAAATAACGGGAATTCTTATTCTGTCTCTCTCTGTCTGTTGCTGTCTACATTGAACCATTTCATTTCTTTCACCTTCCTGTGTCATTCCCTTACTTCTCCTTATTTGCCACACCCACATTATTCTACAGAAATGTAATATTCTCCTCCATATTTTCTTAATTGTCCAAACTTCCTCCTTCCAAACATTGTCTGTGATATTTCTCTAACCATTTTCTGATGTTCACCCTCACGTGCACCCTTTTGTTTCGTCCCTGTTCCATTCTTAACTATGTCCATCTTAATCCATCTCTGTAAATGCTTTGCAAATCTCCTTTCATGCCCTAATTACTTACTCATGAACCCGGAACATTCCTGCCCCATCCACATCACCCTTCAGCATTCATCATTTACATTCCTTCCCTCTTTCTTTGAAATGTAATATACCACCAGTGCAATAAAAAATGCTACTGATACCACAGCCTTAGTTTCTCCTTCAATCATTTTATACATTTTTGTATCAAACTGTTTTCTTATTTCATTGATGCTGAGGTGCTGGTGACACACTACTGCCTCTCTGTGATAAATGTTAGATATCTGGGATGTGTGAATGGTGAGCAGTCATGAGTTTAGTGATGCACTAAAGGCCATACATAATGTGTGCACACTTACACAGACAATGCAAGCAACATGTAGGAATGGTAGTGGGTCTATATTATGTTGTCAGAAGATGAATTTACTGAACACATCTTTATCGACACATAAATATCGACCTCTGAAATTGCTGAATGGCCACTTCAGCAAATTTTTTCCCAGGGGAAAAAATTGCTTGACCGTTATTGGGGATTTGCCTTTTTCCCCATTATATTGCAATCTCAGAGTTGGTATATTTAGTTAGGGGGGTGGGGGGCTACACCCCTCCCCACTATGTAGAGTTTGAAAGTTAGATCTGTGTGTCTTTGGCCAAGAGATGTTTTTCCCCTAGGAAAAAAGTCACAAGTGGCCATTCGGCAATTTCAGAGATCGATATTTATGTGTCGATAAAGATGTGTTCGGTTAATTCATCTTTCAACAACATAATATAGGCCCATGATAGTATCTGTATTCCTAATGCCAGAGTTGTACCAGCTATATTAATTGCCACTTTGAGCTGTTTCCTAATTGTTGCCCCCCAAAACAGCTGAGGATTAAAATTAAAAAAAATAAATCTTGTAAAATAGCTATTATATTTCTATATAATAGCGGTTTCAGAAAATTTAACTTCCTGCAGCAGTTTCCAACACATATACAAACATATGTGAACACACACACACACACACACACACACACACACACACACACACACACACACACACACACACACACACACACACACACACACAGACTGCAAGAAAACTATTTAAGCAGTCATGATCTATTACTACCACCTATCAAAAGTGACCACACAACTGACTTGCAGAGAGTGATTGTGCAATCTTCTAGAGAGCCAGTTGGCTTGTACTCCAGCTGTACACTCCACAGCAGTGCCAGTTGTGTCTCTTAACAGCTTCTGCCTGCTGCAACTGCCCTTTATACCCAGCACTAGCTATGGCTCTGCACAATATATTCACATGGACTGATATTTTGAGGAGATGCTGACATACAAAAACACAACAATACAGGAAACAATCCTTATACAGACACATATATATTTATACCACTACCAAAGTTAATACATTTTAAGATGTGACTGTGGCAGTTTTTTTTTACAGAAGAATGCATCATATATAATGCTATGCAGAGGATCTTTGATCCTAGAATCCATAACACCGGTGCAACAAATACAGAGAGTAACAGCAAACAAGCTAAATAAATACATAAATATAAACTAATATAGCTCAAGAACCAGTCTGTTACACACTAAAGATATCACTTATTATGTCTCTCTAAAAAATGATTGCCACAGTCACATCTGAAAATTCATGAACTTCAATCAAGTCCTCCCATTGGCTCACCTAACTCCACCCACCCCCACTTCTATAGCTACCACACCCATACAAAGATCTAGTCTCCCACCTTAACCCATCACCCCTACCTTTCTCCTCTCCTTTCTTACTATTATCCTTTTTTCCTCCTCTTCCAACACTATCTAGGCTATTAATCATTACTAAATAAAATACTTCATCCTGCCTTTGTTTTTTTTTTCATCAGCTCTCTCTTTCACCTCATTGTCCACCAATGGCTACATCTATACCCTATCACCTCTCACTCACCCTTTCTATCTAAACCACCAAAATATATACCCTATCACCTCTCACTCACCCTTTCTATCTAAACCACCAAAATCTATACCCTATCACCTCTCACTCACCCTTTCTATTTAAACCATCAACAATCCCTTATAAACACCATCTCTAAACCACTTTTTCCATTTATACTAACTCTCTCTCTCTTATCTTATTAATACCACCCTAACACAATGCCTCTGTACTCTAAAATCTTTATCCTTACTATCTCCCTACACCTCTATCTACTCTTCCACCTTACTCCCCATCATACAACTCATATACCTTTCAAACCAACATACACAACATCCACACATATACAGTCTCTCCCAAGCTATTCTGCAATAGGCTCTACCTTATATACTCCAGACATAATTCTACACACTAGAGTAAAAGTCCTTCTTCTACATAAAAAAACACTACACTCACTCTAAACTAAACTACTATAACAACACCAAAAAAAACAACTTCTCTCTACAAACCATACCACCCATTCTAACTTAATAAAATGTGGTGACATGCACCCAAACCCAGGCCCACAATCTGTCCACAACCAATCCAACACCATACAATCCCTGAATTTCACTACCATCAATCTACAAAGCATCAAAAACAAAATTCCCCATTTCTATGCATGGTTACATCAAAACAAACCTGAGACCTGGTTTAAACCATATATCAACAACACTGAATTCTTACTCCCCAACTATACATGCCTTAGATACAACATGCCACATAGAAAAGGTGGCGGCATCGCCCTAATATACCCAAGTACCTACACTATAGTTGCTTTCAATAAATCTATTCCACAGTTCTCCACAGCAGAACTCTTAGTAAGCCTCCTAAAGCTAAATAGCTACAAAACTCTCTGTATTACAGTGTTGTACATTCCCTCAGGTAACAATATTCCAATACTAGAAGAAATTCTTGCCTGGTCATCCAAAAATATCCAAAATGAATCAATCATCCTAGGGGATGTTAACATTAATTGGTTAGATATGACTAACCATAACCCCCCCAACTAACATCAACTTATTAAAGTGCACCCAGCTAATCACTGATATTACCAGGCCCAATAATAAAAAGAACCAAGGCTCAATCTTAGATTGGATCCTGGTATCTGACCCCAAAAAGATCTCCTCCTCTGGGACTTTATCAAATAGCATTAGTGACCACTTACCTGCTTTCGCTATACGTAAAACTACCTCACCCACAATAACCACCAACTAAAACAAAACGGAGACCTATCCCACTTCTCACCAGAAACAATAAATTAAATTTACAGCATACCAACTGGGCACCATTAAGAACCATCCTCCTTTGATGAGGCAGTTGAATCCTTTAATTCAACATTTCTCAAAATACTATATAATGTAGCCCCACCCCTACTAAAACAAGTCAAGTCTAATCAGGCCACATGGCTTACCAAATCCACCAAGCAAATCATGCCTACTAGAGACAAAGTGTGGAAAGGCTGGCAAAAACATAATAACCCAGCTGACCTTGCACTGTATAAACAACTACGTAGTCAGGCCAAACAACAGGTCCCTAAAAACAAAAAAAGAATATTTCCATAGACTTCAGGACCAGCACAGACTAAACCCTCAAAAATTCTGGGGAGCAATCAGTTCCGTAATTCACCTCAGCTCTAACACCAATCTTTGACCACACCCTGTTAAAACACCCTCTGATATAGCCTCTCTCTTTAACTCATACTTCATAGAAACTATTGCTAAGCTGACCACCACCTTTCCTCCTTCAAACACTAACTCACCAAACCAACCACCTACTCATTTAAGACCTTCCTCTCTACCTAATTTTTCTTTCACTCCTGTTCCCACATGCACCATAATGAAACTCCTTCTAAAACTAAAACCTTGCACCAATGTTCCTGATAACATACCCTCTGAATTCCTAAAAATATCAACAAGCTCCATCACCTACCCCATTAGTATACTTATCAATAAATCTATTCAAGAATCTCACATCCCAAATATCTGGAAGAAAGTATACATTCTTTCTCTCCATAAAGGCGGCAAAAATTCAGACATCTCTAACTTCCAGGCCATTACTATCCTCTCTCCCATTTCTAAAATATTAGAAAAATGTGTGCATACTCAACTCCTTAACCACTTAGTTAATAACCAACTTCTCACCCCAACCCAGCATGCATTAGGCCAGGCCATAGCACAAACACAGCTCTCATTTCCTTTTTGGATACTGTAAATCGAGCACATGATGCCAATCTAATCATCTCCACTCTTTTTCTCAACCTTTCATAAGCCATCAACACCATATCGCACCCCCTTCTACTCTCTAAACTCAGCAATCTAGGTGTCTCCCCTCCAACCCTAAACTGGTTCTCAAACTGTCTCTCTGGCAGATATCAATCAACAAAGTGGCAGCAATGCTGTTCTCCCTTCCTCAACATCACTTCAGGTATACCCCAAGGTTCCATATTGGGCCCCCTGTTATTCAATATATTTATCAATAACTTCCATAACTCCCTTACTCATGGCACCATGATCCAATATGCAGATGATTCTACAATCATCTGCACTGTGAAAACCCCTTCTGAGCTAGAACTACTATCCCAACAATCCTTTACATCCACTGAAAACTGGATGTCAAACAACCACCTTGCTCTCAATCCAAACAAGACTAAACTGATTCTATTCACTCCCAAAAAAAACAACCCCCTAAATGGGCCCAAATTCTCTATCCACTCCAAGAATAATACCACCATCAAAGTCGTCTCTAGCACCAAACTTTTAGGAGTCACCATTGACAAAAACCTAACATTTGACCTCCATATTCTCAACAACATTAAAAAAACACAGCAAAAACTGGGCACCCTCTACAAGCACAACTATTACCTTAACCATAGTGCACAAAAGGGTCTAGCCTCAGCCTTTCTACTTCCATGCCTGCTATATGGTGCCCCTATCCTTACAAATATCCACTCATCCTCAAAGCCAAGCTAGACTTGTGTTACAATAAGATCGCCAGATTCGCAGCAAATGCTATATCCTCAACACACCACCACTCCTCTTTACAGCAACTAAACTGGCTTAAACTACCACTCTATCTCAACTACCTACACTTAACTACTGCACATAAAATAATGCAAACCCACAACATGCCCCTCTCTCTTCTCCCTGCTGTCCTTGTACCAACCAAATAGACCCCTTAGATCAGAAAATAAAACCCTGCTCAAAGTAGACAAACCCCAACTCCCAGCCGGTCAAATGCTCTATTCCTTTACTGTTTCCAAACTCTGGAACTCCCTCCCATCCACAATAACCTCCATCAGTAGCCCTGCCCTATTTAAAAGGTCTCTTAGACAACATCTCTCCACTTGCTGGCTATGCCCATGTCAAAAATAATTCTCGTTAGACACAGCTACTTTACTATACCCCTCTACTTTTCTCCCACTTCTTTCCTGAACTCTTTTTCTAGCCAGCTAGCACTCTAACTGTCCTATCTGTGCCTACCTCTGTTGCCTACCCAACCTTGATTCTCACCCTCTCTCTCTATACCTACCTTACTACCACTCCTGACCCTGTTCCTCCCTGTCTTTTTGCACTGCTATTCTCCTCATCAATCCATGTCCCAGCTACTTATTGTTAATACAGTGCTAATTCGGACATGTACATTATACTGTGTTATCTTAAAATCCATGCCTATTATTGCTACTGTATAGCCTTCTAACCATTTATGTAACTGAAATTGTATGTTCTATATAATTTGTATTTGGAGCTTTTCTCCCTGGGCCTCCACTGAAAATGGGCTCTCCTAGGCCCAGTGGACTTTCCCGGTAAACAAATGCAATAAATAAATACATAATAAATAAACCTCTTTATTAAAAAAAATAAGTAATATTTTCTGAGAAACTAAATATATGGATGAAGTATATGTACAGGAAAATATAAAAAAAATAAAAGTTTCAGTAGATAAATGGTATATAGGAGAGCAATGAGTACCTGTCTAGCTATTTCTAACTAGTCATTGGCTAAACAGGTACTATAATCTATCTACTAGTACCTAATTTTGCAGAAGACAACAGTCAAACAGACAGAAAATGGACTCAGAGAGCCACAGCTAAGCACAGCTTTAAATGGCTGCCAGCCTCAGAACATCCAGAACAGAGATAGATGCTCCACCTGGTACCTTAAGGAATTTCCCAGGATGGGACAGAGTAGGATTTAAATTCTCTTTCAATTCTGTGGTTACTGATTTTAATTATTCTTTTCTTTTACAATATTTTATTCATTTGCAGCTGAATATGGATTCCTTAAATGAGTATGCAATTAACGATTTGCTAATGCACAAATTTCTTGTACAGTGTAATAAATGCTATTCATATTTAAAGGTAACAGCTGATAACACTGGTGATTTGTGTTCCTCATATCAAACGTTGGATGATTTGCCTACCATTGTTAGAAGTAAATCTAGACTTAATGATGATGATTGCACTTGTGCAAATGGCATAGCTTGGAGAACTGTTGTTTCATATATTAATGACTGGACTGATGAGATAAATAACGTTAAGCATAGAACAAATAGAACACATTTAGTAAATGATGCATCTATTGTCTGCAAAAATCATTCGACCCCTATGAAACAAGACAATGCCCCTGACAACTCTGGAATTCTGGATTTAAGTATTCAGCAGTCTGAGGATGCAGTTTATTTAAAGGAAACAAAAAAAGAAAGGAAGGCATTCGCAACAAATAACAAGTAAGAAAAGAAACTGATTGACTGCAAAGGAAAGAGAATACGCAGTAAAAAAGATGCCTCTTTATTATGTAACACACAGGTTACAGGGAATGATGATATTTTTCTGTCAGAAAACCTTCAGTCTACAGAAGAAGGCATCATTTTTCCAATAGAGAAGGTAGAAAATAGAGGCAAGGGGCAGGTGAAAAGGAAGAAATCAAAACTGAACGTGGAAGGATTGAAGAACATTACTGTAAGAAAAAAGAAGAGAAAAACAGATGTTGACTGCATGACTCAACCTGTGAATTTATAATACCAGCTGGATGAGAATTTAATATACAATGAAAACAGTGGGATTAATAAGACTAATGGTGATGAAGATCTATCCTTCGTAACAACTGACAGAGCGGATATTACTGTATCAGAAGCTGAAGATTCTTCACAGCGGGCCAGCAAAGATATTCTTATAATTGGAGATTCAATTATTAGAGGAACTGTTAGTTATATTTGCAGAGAAGATACGAACATCAAATAGTGTTATGCTTGCCTGGAGCAAAAATAGAAGATGTGAGACAAGCCTTGGAATGCCTTAATGTAAGGAAGTACAGATCCATTTTTATTCATGTTGGTACAAATGATGTCATCTGCAAGGATTCTCTGTTAGTAGAGAACTGACAGCCCTCTTAGATAGTATAGCTTGTACTGGTGTTAGGACATATTTTTCACAAATCGCCTATAGAAAGGATAGTCAGGTCACTGTGATTGAAAAGATTTTTTGGGTAAATACCTACATGGAAAAAATGTCCTGTTTTAAAAAATGGAAATGTGTAGAGCATCCAAGCCTGGTTTTGGACACACGTATTCAGGCAGGATCGCGTGCATTTGTCAAGATCAGGGAAGAGAATTTTTGTAGCAGAGCAATATTTGACAAACACTAGGTAGGATTTTTGCCAGGTCAAATATTTAACATTTCACAGATAGCAACATTTGATACAACTGTGATGGTTGTTAATGCTAGGTGCATTAATAATAACATTTTTTTAACTGGAAAATTTACAACATTCCCACAAGATGGATGTTGTTATTGTTTGTGAAACTTAGTTAAAGAACAATGACTGGAAACCAGTTCTGTCAGGATATAAATGCTTTTACTGTAACAGACAAAAAATCAGGTGGAGATGTTATGATAGGGATTAAAGATAGTTATGAGACCTGTGATTATTACATGTTCAATGATAAAACCAATACTGCAGACTGTGTAACTGTGACAATAAAGACAACCTTGAAACATATAACAATTGTTGGGGTGTACAGATCGCCAAAGTCAAGTGCAGATGGCCTAGTGGAATTCATACATTTCTTGTATGAAAGACAGGAGGGAAGAATAATATTAGCTGGGGACATAAATTTACCAGAAACAGACTGGAATAATATTGATTCAACAATGTTAGTAAGGAAATTATTCACAACGTATATTCAGGAACAACAATTACTTCAGATTGTAAAAAAACCTACCAGAGGATGGAAGATTCTAGACATTGTTTGTGTTCCTAAAGAAATTACTGTTACTTCAAGTCAAGTTTTACCACCACAGATGTGCAGTGATCATGGGGTTATAAAGGTTAATTTGTTGGAAGATAATTCTGCCAAACTGAAATCTAAACCAATGCACAGAAGGTTAATTATAGATTATATGGAGGCAAAACAGTCACTATGTAAAGCTAACTGGTGTGAGGTGTTCACTGAAAAAACTGCAAATGGAATGTGGAAAGTTTTGAAAGAGAAATTGAGTGCAAAAAAATAAAAAAAATGTTTAACGTCAGGATCTAGGCATACAACACCGGGGGGATATATTTCCATAAAAACAAGATATTTGATTAAGATGAGAAACAAAAAAATATAAGAAATGGAAGAGAGGTCGAACTACAACTTTGAAAACTGAAATAAATAAGCTGGACAAGACAAGATTAAGAAAAATGTGAAGAAAATTTATATAAAGATATTGAGCATAATAACCCAACAACATGCAACATACAAATATTTCAAGCATGGGCATTAATGCCCTTCTAGTTTGCCAATATACCAAAACACTTGTTCCCATAATGTGTCCAGGCTGTTCTTAAAAATACCTAAACTACTACTTGCTTTAATGTAATTAGGTAGTCTGGTCCATGCATCAGCTACTCTGTCAGAGAACCAATTAGTACACTTCTCATTCCAAAGAATCTTCTACATAGGTTGTCTGATGATTTTCTAGTACTTTTTGATAACCTCAAACTTTCCCAGAGGTAGCAGTCTCTAAATGCCCTATATACCTGAATAAGATCTCCTCTTAGATATCATTAAGAAACACTGTACAAGATCAAATATTTTAATAACTTAAATGTTTACACCCATGGATGCCTTTGGTGTTTTTCGGTTGTACTCTTTCCAATTTACTCATGCTTGTTTTCTTATAGGGTTTCCATATTGTTATTCCACACTCAAGTTTGGGTCTAATGTAACTAACAATCAATGAGTTCATTATTTTTGATTTCCTAGACTTTATAAATCTTTTTATACAGCCTATAGTGCTATATATCATTAACCAATTGGTTGACATGATTAGAAAAACTAATAGCTGAATCTACCCATATACCCAGTTCCTTAAATGAGTCTGAGACATGACAAGTATCATACAGCAAATGGACTGGAGTTTCAATCACTGTGTGCTGTATTAAATATTCACCTTTTAATTTATGTCTCCCAAATCTCATATGCTTAATTTTTGATGTATTTATCAGCATGTTATTCTCCTGTGCCCAAATGGTCAATTTGGTCGTTATTTTGTAGACATGTCTTATCTGTAACACATGTAATCAGTTCAATTTCAAGCCATCTGCATATAGACTGTAGAACACGTCAGATGAAAAAGTTAGGTCTGAAAGATACAATCTAAATAAGTAAAGGCCTAGGACAGAGCCCTGTGGGACACTGGGGCACCCTGACTGTAACCAAGAATTTCACCTGTCCATTTGCTGTATGATACTTGTCATGTCCTATTTGTAAGCCATGCAGCTGTCCATCTTATCAAGAGTACATCAATACCTAGTTGTACTAATTTATTTATCAGTATTTTGTGTATGACTCTGTCCAATGCTGAAATTAAATCTATATAAATTACATCACAGCACAATTTTTCATTCATAGCTGTTATTATATTGTGGTAATAAATAAATAAGTAAATAAAGAAATGAATAACAAAGTATGTTCCTTCTTTGATTGGCACATTTACCAGTGGCCATATGCACACCTTCTCCATCCTGCCAGCTCTTCAATGGAGAAGTAAAAAAAAAACAGCAAAAAAATGGTCCACTGTTTGTACTGGCAAATGAACTTGGTGGCCAGATCCATGCCCCCTCCCTCCTGCCCCAGCTCTTCAATAGAAGAGCCAAAAAAGTGTGAGATGGGTTACCTGGGTCTCCCAATCCCTGACCTAACTGCTTCACATTTTATTAAAAAAAAACCTTTTTTCTTTTAAATTGTAGCAGACTGCTAGCACTTAATACAGTTTATATCCCCATGGAGCACTCAAGTTTTATTATTTTTTTTAAACTGTAGCAAACTGTTTGCTGTAATATAGCAAGTAGTTGCTACAGTTTAGACAGCACACAGAGTATTAAAGTGCACAGATATGAAAGCATGCAATTCAAATAAAAGGTAGCCCTTCCAGCAATAAGTTGTTAAAAGAAAACCATGGCTATAGACCTTGCCAGGCCTTCCCTTCAGCTATAGAAAACAAAATATTCTCCTGAACTTTCCTCAAGCTAAATCTACAATTGGCACTGATTGGGCCGTCTTACTCCATGAATATTTTTTGCCCCTTTAGAGATCATTCAGAGCCTATTCCTAGTGATAATTATAGTTGAGGTTACTTCTTGAGAGGTGTCAAGGGAAGAAAGCAGGATAAAGTTAGAGCAGACTTTATTGATCAGTATCTTTGTTATATCCTCTGGCTCAATATACTAGCTTATTTACATTAGTTTAGTATATTGCCTTTGAGGTTGTTGACATAGCTAAAGAAT
Source organism: Protopterus annectens (assembly GCF_019279795.1). Classification (NCBI taxonomy): domain Eukaryota; kingdom Metazoa; phylum Chordata; order Ceratodontiformes; family Protopteridae; genus Protopterus; species Protopterus annectens. The sequence goes on from NC_056728.1 coordinate 1,118,907,677, forward strand.
GCCTTGTGATTGTCCTTAGGCTAGGAGGCTCCTTTAACTTCATTAAATTTTGCCAGAGTGTCACTTAATAGTAAGTCCTTTGCCTTGAACTAATTCCTGAAAGTTCTAAATCTGGCTAGTATCCCAAGTTTTATTTCAAAGGAGACAACTTCATGGTCTGACCTGGTTTGTGAGGATGTTACACTATGTGTGTGTGTGTGTGTGTGTGTGTGTGTGTGTGTGTGTGTGTGTGTGTGTGTGTGTGTGTGTGTGTGTGTGTGTTTAGGAAGGGGGCTAAGTCAAGTATCTTTGCACCCCTAGTGGGTATATGTACTAGCTGGAATGTTTGGGCCTATGAGTTTGGGGTTGTGTAGGATTAATAGTTTTTAGTGGTGTCGTTGAAGTTCTCCATGAATATGTATGAATATAATATTGGGTTGTCTGGAGAGTTACTCTAGTATATTTAATTACCTCACTGCTTATACACATACAAACCAGCTCACCAATCCTGGTTAGAGGGAGGCCGCTTGGCTCACTGCTTTGGCTGCTTGGTTGGGAGGTTGCATATACAAATAAATTGATAGTAGCCTTAACACAGAAACCATTACCACAACTGCAGAAATGGCAAAGTCCCTTACAACCATGTCCTACTGCATCCCCACACCCCCTAGCAAAAGATGTAGGTCCAGAGCACTGAAATGCACTGTTACAGCCATACTGCATCCCCCACAAAAAATGTATAGACCATGACATGACACTGCAATATATTGCCTCTTTTGCCCTATCACACTGATTGCCTTGTACTTACAGTACAAGGGCAGAGTAGCTGTTAGACTTCACTTACAAGCCAGTCTGTGATGAGCCTCAATGCCATATTATGGCAGCCAGTCCCACAGATGTCCATTCACACAGATGATGGTGTTCAGCACAAAGCATCCATGCCACTTCTCGGAAGGCAGAACAGTATCCTAGTGAGACTAATCTGGTCAGCAAAAACTAAATAAATAAAATAACACATTCTCCCTTTATCCTTTCCAACACCCTGCTGCTCTGGAGGAATTACTGAAGGTTTACCATTTTTCCAAACTAATGCAAATATTGTACCATTAAACTTTGTTTAATAGAATGTACATATACAGTCTAATCTGAAGTACTTGTGTTACTGCTTACATATCTTTTTTACTTTTGAAATATTTTGAATTTCATCCAGGCTCATCCTGAACTTGGTCAGTGCTGATCAGTGCACTACCCCAGTAAAGAAATATTACACACACACACACACACACACACACACACACACACACACACACACACACACACACACACACACACAAGATATGTGAAATAGATATATTTTATATAAGACCTATAATAAATCAAGCTCTACCCACAATTGCAAACAGATAATAGATTGCATACAAAATGCTAAACAAGGTACTGCACAAGCAACAATACAGAGTTACCTCAGTATTTGATTATTACAGTGAAAGACATTCTGCAAAATAAAATATACAAAACATTAAGAACTCCTAAATTAGACCAATAACAAAAACTTTTAACAGGCACTAGTTTATGCAAATGCTGCAGAAGTGGTTCAGTCCATCACCCAGCCAACAAGTAAATGGTTATAGCAAGTGATTATCACACTTGGTGTTACATTACAGAAACACACACTGGGTCATGAAGGTGCTGATGGAGGTGTAAACAAATAGCTGAAAGCATGCATATACATTTACAAAATTAACAAAGGCACATCAGAAATCAAAAGCCTAACCACTTGGCATCACTGATGAGGAATGCAGTTAAGCCACCATTGTCATGGGATTAAAATAGACTCTGCATTGTGAGAAGAGATTGTAGACTTAGTTGTTCTGCTTAATTACAGATGATTTTGGCTCAATATGCACTGCATACTGAAAGTTTAAGGAATAAATAATGCCTGTGGCCCACTGACCAACATGGTACCAATAGTCACACTGAAATGTATCAATGTTGCATATCTGCAACCCATATCATAACTAAGAAACATGGCTAGAGAAGTATGAAGAACCTTTAATAACATTTTTTATTAAAAAAAAAAAAAAAAGAAAGGCAGCACAACCTTCACAGCAACACAAAAATCTTACTTGACAACAACCCAGACAGGTGAACATGAAATGGTGTCTTAGGCAAAGGGTTCTATCACATCTAACCCCATGCTTTTGACTGATCCTCTCGCATACACATCTCACACTGCCTCCACCCCTGGTTCCTCATTACACCCTCTCCATATAATCCAGATAATTATTTTTTAACCTTTCTGACATTTTTGTATTATTCTTCAGATGCAGGGGTAAAACCTGGATGTCTGTTTATGATAAATAACTTTACTTTCATTGTAATAAGTGACATAGGAGATTTAAGAAACAGCAATGCTGGTATCTTGGAATTAAAAAGGGAAGTGAATAAATTTACATAAACACAATAAATGGTAATATGTGGGATACATTTATAAAGAGGAATAAAAAACTGAAGTGACTGGAATCAGAAACAAACCAGTGAAGGGCGCCTACTTACTGAGTTACAATGTGTGAAAAATAAATCTGAGAAGATGCATTAACAATGATTTACTTGTTTAAGAAAATTACTGCAGACAACATGGATAAATCCTCCAGCTGCAAGAGGCAAATTATAGGGAACAAATAGAGACAACAGTACAATAAGAGGTAAATGGCCCAAGACAATATATCTCAAATGTCCCTGATTTTGCAAAATGCTCGTGATTAATCTTACTTTTGACCTGTCCTTCATATCTTCTCAGATAATCAATGGTGCTAATAATATGATAGTTTACACTTACATTGCTATTGTTTAGAAAATGCACATCAATTCAAAATGTTTTATTTTAACTGGATGACAGTGCTATATAAAAACAAAATGTATTTTTATGGCCATTGTGACACACTTATTTAAGAATTTTGCTTTCTCGGGAATCCCCAAAAAATGAAGTTGGAAAGTTTTCCAAACAATGTGTTACCAGTTTTTAGGTGTAGGGATCAAAATTTGAGGACAGAAAGAGGCTATGGTTCAGCAAAAATAAGCGTGCCACTGTAGGTAGGTGGATAGTACAAGGCTACAAGGTAACAGTACATGAACTTTGTCTCCTGGTGTGAGCTATCAGTCACAGCAGAAAACAGCTCAAATTACCTTTGCCACATTGACAAATATGAAGGGGAGGTATTTAGGGGAGGGGAGATGAGTTTTAGGACTACAACTCAGGTATAATAAAAAGAAAGGTGGACACTTTAGAGAGAAAAAGAAGTAACAGGCACTGAGTATACTGTTCTGCGTGATTATAACTGTTTGTCTTTTAAGTAGTCTTTGAAAAGCAAGAATGAGGGAGGCTGCCATAATGGTTATGGTGCTTACCATAAAGACACAAGGTACAAGGTTTGATTCTCATGTGGGATAATTGGCTAGGTTTAAAATGACCCACAAGACTTAAAAGGCCAAGTGGTACAGTGGTTAAGGTGTATGCCTTTCAATCACAAGAGCTTTACAGATTGAAGGTATATATTTTGGGGTGGGAGGTTGGCATAATTGTTAAGGTGTTTACCTTAAAAGACACAAGGTGTATGGTTTGATTCTCACATGGGGTAATTGGCTAGGCTTAAAATGGCCCACAAGGGCACTTAGCCTAGTACTAATCTATGAACCTATGTTAGTCTCATAGTAATGTATAAACCTGCCTGACTAAAACAAACCAGGGTATATGTGAAAAACAATGCACTGACAGGAGCTTAGGGGTGACTGAAAAATGTTATTTCTTGAAGGTGCTGGTACTGTGCTGTGTGGTACTTGCTGGACTTGACTGAAACCAAAGTCTTCTTAAGACACAAAGTCTTGCTGGCTATTTACTGTTGAATCAGAATCACAGAGTGTTGCTGCATCTGTAGTCTGTTTAAAGCCTTCCAAATTGCACACTGATAAAGAAATATATTTTGCAGCACAATACTATTTTATTGTAAGCACGGTTACTAATAAATAACTTATTTTTATAGCAAACAAGATGTACTTTACAAATTTAATGTACAAAGATTTTCTTCACAAGTGATATGGATGATGGCTTTATGGCTTTCCATTCTCTGTTTACTTCAGATCCCAGGTTCCTACCAATACCTTTAACATAGTTTAGCATAAAGTCTTATATACCCTTTTAGCCACACACTTTAGATCCTGTTTTCTCCTTGGTATCTTTTTTGGGCTTTTGTAGGAAATCACACAATGTCTGTTTTTAGACGTTTCTATTGTCCCTTTGTGAAACCATTTAATCATGCAATATTTGCCTTTTAGAATTGTTTTCTGTTGATTCTATAAAAAGCCATGTCCATTTATCTGTGAGTAATTACAGCAAGCTTTTCTTAATATTGTGACAAACTTGTCTTTTAGAAAATATCTTCAGGAAAACATGTACTACTGATTTTATAAAAACATGTCAATTGACAGAAGTCTGTAAGGAAACATCTGTAAGAATACAACAAACTGTTCTGCTGCTGATATTGAGAAAACATGTCTTTCAAGAAAAAACATGTCGATTAATAGAAGTCTGTAAGGAAGGATTTATTACACT